>NC_073345.2:14719444-15019722 GCF_027580225.2 Misgurnus anguillicaudatus
TACCTTACAGTAAAACTCCACCCATTACAGTAGTGGCCATTTTGAAATGTACAGTATTCCGTTTATTCGCTACTCCTCCTTCAAATTTGGTTAAACTGTTATGAAATTTGGCACAGGTGAACTTTGGAGTGAGCCGCACAGAAATGACCGAACAGAATTTTGATATTTATCTTTGTTCAAAAGTAATAAATGCGCAAACTTAACGAGGTTGACGCAAAAATGGTTCTGAAGCTGTATCTCGATCATTCTCTGATCAATTGAAATGAAATTTGGTACACTTCATGTGGACCATGAACTTGGGGTTCATGCAAAATTTGGTGACAGCGCCACCTATGGGTCATGAGATATGAAAAATTGCTTTTTTTGCCCATAACTACTGAATTGTTTGTCAGAAAATTATGATGTTGGTGTTTACGGATTCCTTGGCTCGTGCCGAATCTGTCGATATGTATTATGTCGGGTTTGACCACACCACCTGTCTGCCATTTTGAAATTGATCATAAATTGTTATATCTTTTGAACTATTGGACATATTTGTGCAAAAATAGTCAGGGAGCTTCGGCATGATGTCCTGAAGGTACCTGGGAAGTCAGAGTACAGCGCCACCTAGGGGTTATAAACTATAACAGTTCTTATAGAACTGCTTATATCTTCAGAATACTTTGTCTGATATACATATTCTTTGTGAAATTTTATTTACTGGTTTTTGCCGATTGCAACGATACCTTGTTTGTCATTTTCCATCATTCTGTTCATGTGTTATTGTAAAGCATATGGTAAATGATTTTTTTCGCTACTCCTTTTACAAATTTTTATTATTTTATGCCAGGTTCTGCTTGTATAATGTTTGGAGCAATCCGCACAGACGTGACTGAACAGATTTTTCTGCTGAATGTCAAATTTTTGAGAAATACCTCTGTAAAGCGGACCGTGCGTGTCATGCTGTCCCTTTGTCATATTAAAAAGAATCTGACAAAATTTGCCCATGTTGTTCATTATTGTACAAAATGTTCTAAACGAATTCAGTGCCATTTAAGTTATCTGATTGACCTACACTTTGTATTTTTGTTTATTTTTGCTTTGTTGTGTTATTTCTGCCCTTTCAGTGATTGGCATGTCAATGTTTGCAGCTATGAAGCCTCTTTTCCACAGCCTTTCAAACCATGATTCCTCAGTGGCGCATGCGGTTAGTGCTGTGCTTTGAGAACCTGAGTTCATGGGTTAAAATCCCATGTGCAGTGGTTTTTTGTCTTAACTTTTTTTCTCACTTAAGTTTTGTGATTTTCATACTATACATTGTATTTCAGTTATTTGTGCTCTCTGTTGTCATTTCTACACTTTTGGTAATTGCTGGATATCAATGTTTATAGCTGTAAAGCTGTATTCTATACCTTGGACACACCAACTCAGTGGTTTAATTGATTACTCAGTGGCGCATGCGGTTAGTGCTGTGCTTTGGGACCATGAGGTCATGGGTTCGAATCCCAGCTCTTACTTTCACTTATTGAGATTTCCTTTTGTGTTCCCTTTAACACGTTCTTCTCGACCTGTCTGGTTTTCCACACGTGTTATATTTTTGAAATCTTTTCTGTTGTTGCTCCGCACTGCAGTGGTTCTGCTCTGCATTTGCCTTGCTTCGGGTTCGGGCTCTGTATTGCGCGCTTTCTGCGCTTTGCGCATTTGCTGCGTCATATGGTGTTTGCTGGGCTTTAGGTGCTCATTGCGCTGAAGGTGCTTGGCCCCGCAATTGCTGCGTGCAGCTATATTTATTAGGGGTCAAGCACCGAAGGTGCTGAGACACCTATTGTTTCTGTTAGTATTATTATTATTATTATTATTTTTCCCCAATGGGAGTCTATGGCAGCCCTATGAACCGTACATAGGAAAATGATGAAATTTGGCACAGATGTAGAGGTGGTCATAAATAGTCATGTGACCAAAAATGGGGTCTTTAGCAGTAACTCTATAGCGCCACCAGTAGTCCAAAAAAATCAATGTTCAAACTGTTATAATTGGTGAACCATTTGATCTATGAAAATTCTACTTAGTACACGTGATTGCTCTCATCGTGCTTATTGAATTTGATACTTTACAGTAAGACTCCACCCATTACAGTAGCGGCCATTTTGAAATGTACAGTATTTCGTTTTTTCGCTACTCCTCCTTCAAATGCGGTTCAATTCTTATGAGATTTGGCACAGATGATCTTTGGAGTGAGCCGCATAGAAATGACCGAACAGAATTTTGATATTGATCTTTGTTCAAAAGTAATAAATGCGCAAACTTAACGAGGTTGACGCAAAAATGGTTCTGAAGCTGTAGCTCAGTCATTCTTTGATCAATTGAAATGAAATTTGGTACACTTCATGTGGACCATGAACTTGGGGTCTATGCCAAATTTGGTGACAGCGCCACCTATGGGTCATGAGATAGAAAAATAGGCTATTATTGCCCATAACTTCTGAACTGTTTGTCAAAAAATTATGATCTTGATGTCTATGGATTGCTTACCTCATGCCGCATCTGTCGATGTGAATTATGCCGGGTTTGACCAAACCGCCTGTCCGCCATTTTCAAATTTCAAATAAATTGTTATATTTTTTGAACTATTGGACATATCCGCGCAAAAATTGGTAAGGAGCTTCAACATGATGTCCTGAAGGTACATGGGAAGTCAGAGTACAGCGCCACCTAGGGGTTATAAACTATAACAGTTCTTATTGAACTGCTTATAACTTATGAATACATTGTCTGATATACATTTTCTTTGTGAAATTGTATTCACTGTTTTATGCCGATCGCAACGATACCTTGTTTGTCATTTTCCAACATTATGTTCAGGTGTTATTGTAAGGCATATGGTAAATGATTTTTTCGCTACTCCTTTTACAAATTTTGTGTATTTTATGTCAGGTTCTGCTCGTATAATGTTTGGAGCAATCCACACAGATGTGACCGAACAGATTTTTGATATTCTGTTCTCTTTCTTAGAAACACCACTCTAAAGTTTACCGTGCCTGTGACGTTGTCTATTTGTCATAGTAATAAATTAATGTGACTGTATATTACATTGTATAGCATCACTATACATAATGATCTGCTTGTCTTCAATTTCACTTGAACTAATGTACATTGTATTTCTGTTATTTCTACTTCTGCTGTGTCAATTCTGCATCTTTGGTGATTGACCTGTTAATCCTTTCAGCTCTCTAATCTCTTGTCTGCTGCCTCATGAACTGTGTGAACTGAGTGGCGCATCTAGTTAACCAATTGCATTTAGATTCTAAGTTCCTGGGTTCGAATCCCACCTGAGTCATGATGTTTTGTTCTTCCTCATCAATTCTTCTCAACCTGTCTGTAGTTAACCTGTGTTCTATTTTTCCATGTTTGCTGTTGTTGCTCTGCATTGTGGTGGTTCTTGCTGTGCTTTGTGTGCTTACTGTGCTTTGGGAGTTTGCTGTGCTTTGTGTGCCTGCTGTGATTTGTGTGCTTGCTGTGCTTTGTGTGCTTGCTGTGCTTTGTGTGCTTGCTGTGCATTGTGAGCTTGCTGTGCTTTGTGTGCTTGCTGTGCTTTGTGAGCTTGCTGTGCTTTGTGTGTCTGCTGTGATTTGTGTGCTTGCTGTGCTTTGTGTGCTTGTTGTGCTTTCTGTGATTGCTGTGCTTGCTGTGCATTGTGAGCTTGCTGTGCATTGTGAGCTTGCTGTGCTTTGTGAGCTTACTGTGCTTTGTGTGCTTGCTGTGCTTCGTGAGCTTGCTGTGCTTTGTGAGCTTGCTGTGCTTTCTGTGCTGGCTGTGCTTGCTGTGCTTTGTGTGCTTGCTGTGCTTTGTGTGCTTGCTGTGCTTTGTGAGCTTGCTGTGCTTTGTGTGCCTGCTGTGATTTGTGTAATTGCTGTGCTTTGTGTGCTTGCTGTGCATTGTGAGCTTGCTGTGCTTTGTGTGCTTGCTGTGCTGTGTGTGCATTGCGCCGAAGGTGCTTGACCCCGTGTTGCTGCTTGCAGCTATATTTATTATTATTTTTCCGCAATGGGAGTCTATGGCAGCCCTATGAACCGTACATAGGAAAATGATGAAATTTGGCA
Organism: Misgurnus anguillicaudatus; assembly: GCF_027580225.2. NCBI lineage: Eukaryota > Metazoa > Chordata > Actinopteri > Cypriniformes > Cobitidae > Misgurnus > Misgurnus anguillicaudatus. The sequence goes on from NC_073345.2 coordinate 14,723,524, forward strand.
CAGTTGTAGAGGTGGTACTGAAAAGTCAAGTGACCAAAAATGGGGTCTCTAGCACTAACTCTATAGCGCCACCAGCAGTGCAAAAATTCAATGTTCAAATGGTTATAACTGGTGATCCGCTTGATCTATGAAAATTCTACTTAGTACACGTGATTGCTCTCATCCCGCTTATTGAATTTGATACTTTACAGTAAAACTCCACCCATTACAGTAGCGGCCATTTTGAAATGTACAGTATTTCGTTTTTTCGCTACTCCTCCTTCAAATGTGGTTCAATTCTTATGAGATTTGGCACAGATGATCTTTGGAGTGAGCCGCACAGAAATGACCGAACAGAATTTTGATATTTATCTTTGTTCAAAAGTAGTAAATGCACAAAATTAACGAGGTTGACGCAAAAATGGTTCTGAAGCTGTAGCTCAGTCATTCTTTGATCAATTCAAATGAAATTTGGTACACTTCATGTTGACCATGATCTTGGGGTTCATGCCAAATTTGGTGACAGCGCCACCTATGGGTCATGAGATAATAAAATAGGCTATTTTTGCCCATAACTTCTGAACTGTTTGCCAGAAAATTATGATCTTGATGTCTATGGATTGCTTACCTCATGCCGCATCTGTCGATGTGTATTATGCCTGGTTTGACCGAACCGCCTGTCCGCCATTTTGAAATTTCACATAATTTGTTATATTTTTTGAACTATTGGACATATCCGCGCAAAAATTAGTAAGGAGCTTCGACATGATGTCCTGAAGGTACCTGGGAAGTCAGAGTACAGCGCCACCTAGGGGTTATAAACTATAACAGTTCTCATGGAACTGCTTATAACTTCTGAATACTTTGTCTGATATTAATTTCTTTGTGAAATTGTATTCACTGGTTTATGCCGATTGCAACGATACCTCGTTTGTCATTTTCCAACATTCTGTTCATGTGTTATTGTAAAGCATTTGGAACATGATTTTTTCGCTACTCCTTTTACAAATTTTGTTTATTTTATGCCAGGTGCTGCTCGTATAATGTTTGGAGCAATCCGCACAGAAATGACCGAACAGATTTTTGATATTCTGTTCTCTTTCTTAGAAATACCACTCCAAAGTTGACTGTGCCTGTGCCGTTGTCTATTTGTCATAGTAAATTAATGTGACTGTATGTTACATTGTATAGCATTACTATACAGAATGATCTTCTTGTCTTCAATCTCACTTGATCTTTTTGATTCTCATATACATTGTATTTCTGTTAGTTCTGCTCTGCACTGTCAGTTCTGCATCTGTGTTGATTGGCATATGTCAATCCTTGCAGCACCTAAGCTGTTTTTTGCTGCCCTTTGGGCTGTGTTAACTGAGTTGCGCATCTGGTTAACCAGATGCCATGAGATCCTGAGGTCATGGGTTCGAATCCCATGTACAGTGATATTTTGTCTTAACTTTTTTCTCACTTAAGTTTATTGATTTTCATACAATACATTGTATTTCAGTTATTTGTGCTCTCTGTTGTCATTTCTGCACTTTTGGTAATTGCTGGATATCAATATTTACAGCTCTATATCTCTATTCTATAGCTTGGACACACCAAGTCAGTGGTTTAATCGTTTACTCAGTGGCGTATGCGGTAACTGCTGTGCCTTGGGAACCTGAGTTCATGGGTTCGAATCCCATGTGCAGTGGTTTTTGTCTTAACTTTTTTTTCTTACTTAAGTTTTGTGATTTTCATACAATACATTGTATTTCAGTTATTTGTGCTCTCTGTTGTCATTTCTGCACTTTTGGTAATTGCTGGATATCAATGTTTACAGCTCTATATCTCTATTCTATAGCTTGGACACACCTAGTCAGTGGTTTAATCGTTTACTCAGTGGCGTATGTGGTAACTGCTGTGCCTTGGGAACCTGAGTTCATGGGTTCAAACCCATGTGCAGTGGTTTATGTCTTAACTTTTTTTTCTCACTTAAGTTTTGTGATTTCCATACAATACATTGTATTTTAGTTATTTGTGCTCTTTGTTGTCATTTCTGCACTTTTGGTAATTGCTGGATATCAATGTTTACAGCTCTATATCTCTATTCTATAGCTTGGACACACCAACTCAGTGATTTAATCGTTTACTCAGTGGCGCATGCGGTTAGTGCAGTGCTTTGGGAACCTGAGGTCATGGGTTCGAATCCCAGCTCTCACTTTCACTTATTGAGATTTCCTTTTGCGTTTCCTTTAACACGTTCTTCTCGACCTGTCTGGTTTTCCACACGTGTTATATTTTTGCCATCTTTTCTGTTGTTGCTCTGCACTGCAGTGGTTCTGCTCTGCATTTGCTTTGCTTCGGGTTCGGGCTCTGTATTGCGCGCTTTCTGCGCTTTGCGCATTTGCTGCGTCGTGTGGTTTTTGCTGTGCTTTGGGTCCTCATTGCGCTGAAGGTGCTTGACCCCGCAATTGCTGCTTGCAGCTATATTTGTCATTTTTATTGTCAAAAATGACAATCGTTTTGCTAGACAAGACCTTTATGCCTCGTTTTGGATTGTTTATAGTCCTTTGAAACTCCGTTGAAAAAAACTGTTACGTGTTGAGTTAAGTGTTAATTGTTGGTGTCTATTAAAGTCCATTAAAATGAGAGAAAAATCCTGCAATGTTCCCCTCAAAAAAACACAATTTCCTCCCGACCAAACAAAGAAAGACATCAACACCCCGGATGACATGGTGGTGAGTATGGAATCTGGATTTTTCTTTTAAGAAAATGGAATATTCCTTTAATGTAAACAGAACATTATTGTAAAGTGTATAGTTTCAGTTATTTGTTATAGATTCCTCACAATCAAATATTCTTGCAATACATAAGTGCTTAGGTTTATATACTGGTCATTATCTTGCTAAAGAATGACTTTATATTTTGCAACGAGTGTTGCAAACTGAAACGGTTCTGTAAGCACCTTTTCAAAAGAAAAAAGTGAATGAAGAAAGAAAGAGAAAGAAAGGAAAATGTGTTTGAGGTATTTAAAAGCATCTTGCTTGTATGTATGAAGGAGAAAATACAAACTCTTTCTTGCAGCATCATTTTAAATGTTGCAGTATTGTCTGCCCTTTTGGCTTTCTCTTAATGCTCTCACAATAGGAGAACGGACAGGAAATGATAAAATCCAGCAATTGGGTGTGAATGAATTCAGATGAGCTGTAGCAGAGCAGAGTTAAGTCTACCAATGAATGAGTCATCAGCCTGCAGGTGATCATTCATATTCTCGCTCACAAATTTAATAAGCTACACGATTACCTCACAGCAATGGGAACAAACAATGAAACACTGCAAATGACTTGCCTTTTGATCATTGTTATTCCAATGTATTGTATATAACTAATGACAATGTTTCCACTGCATCGTAACCCCTTTACTCACCTTCATGTCATTCCACACACGTACGGTATAACATTAGTGTTAGCACATTCCCTGAGGTCCATTTATAATAATGGCCAAGATTTCTGGCACCAAAAGCAATTATATTATAGTTTCTCTCTCCAACTGAACCAGACTGTTTATGCTATAGACTTGTTTTTTATTTTGATATGTTTCTTGGTAGACTCGTTTCAAGAAATGCTTTTTTTCTAAAAACTAATACAATAATGTTTTTATGGTACGTGGACCTCTTATATATCAAAAGATCAAGAAAAATCAGATTCTTCTTTCGTAACCCTTTGAAATTACAAATTTTCTTTCTTTCTTTCTTTCTTTCTTTCTTTCTTTCTTTCTTTCTTTCTTTCTTTCTTTCTTTCTTTCTTTCTTTTTAAATGTCCCTGTTTAAGACTAAATGCTGTTTAAGTCCTGGTGCCTTGGTTTACTGGCATCTATAAAAGTTACATAATGGCTTTCTGCATGGAAAAAAACTGCTTTTTAATTGGACATTGAGTTTTCAATGAATGCATTCATTCCCACACTTTTATGCGATGTTTATATGAGCAAGAGATTTCATATGAGCTTGACGGCAACAAATGGCAAGTAATTGAAAATGTAAAATCTCAGCTATCACTCATTCTAACAAGCTAACACTTGACCCCCTACAAAATTAACCATGGTTTTATGCAGTTAAAAACTTACTATAGTAAAACCATGGTAACCACAAAATAACCATGGTTTTCAAAACCAATTAAACCATGGTTAGTGTAGTAAAACCATGGTTTGACTAAGTAAGATCATTTTAAATATTTATTGTTATCAAACTTTGATGCTCCTAAAGTATTTAAAGGGATAGTTCACCAAAAAATGAAAATTCTGTCATCATTTACTATCTCTCGTGTTGTTACAAACCTGTATAAATTTTGTTGTTTTGATGAACACAAAAGAAGATATTTTGAGAAATGTTTGTAACCAATCCGTTCGTGGACCCCATTTACTTAAACAGTATTCTTTTTTCCTACTATGGAAGTGAATGGGGTCCACGAACGGTTTGGTTATAAACATTTCTCAAAATATCTTCCTTTGTGTTCAAGGAACACAAAAATCTTTTTTAAAAACAGTTAAATGCCTTTTTGTCTGTTTATACCAGCAAGCACATTTCCGACTGCAACAATTTTAGCAGGAGTCCACATTAACTGAAAGCTCTACATCTGCTAAGTCTGCACAGAAAAGTGTATTAAAGATGATAAAGATATGTGAAATATGTGGAAAATAAACCTAAATGGTTATTGGCATTTTTTTGTCACATAGATCTACTGTGAATTTATTAATGCAGAAAAGGGACAGGGTAACATCTTTGTAGACACAGTTTTAAAGATAGAATAGATACAAATTACTATGCAAACATTTTATTTTATGACATTGAACTTGACAATCTAAAGACAAAATTATATTTGGAGATGAGTTGATTCAAAGGGAACTTATTTCACATGGAGTAATATTCTTTATTGTACATAACATCAATTACTGCTGGTTTAAGATGACTTTTATACAGGAAAATTTGAAGAGTTTCGTTTCAAAACGAGAGAACCACCGTTTTTTTAATTGTTCAGAAAGTTTTTTGGTTGTGCATTCCAATTAACATCAATTCATCTGCAGTTGGTTTGTTTTGATTTAAATCTTCATAACTTAAAAAATACAGCTAAGTAGCACCAAAAAACAATAATAACATGATAACATAATAATAAACATGTTTTGACAAAAATGTTAAAAAATGGATTTATCTCATTTTGCAACGAAACTCTTCATTTAAACAAGCTTAAAATATATGTGGTCATAAGGATGTTTATCTTGTCATTCGTTTAAGAATATTAATAAATAAAAAAAGTACAGAGAAATTATATTTTTAAATAATATTTTTTAAAAGCACATCTAAAAAGCTAAATGATTCAGTCTAAAAAAGATCTTCATATTAAAGGCAGGGTGCATGATCTCTGAAAGCCAATGTTGACATTTGAAGTCACCTAAGCAAACACGCCCCTACCCCAATAGAATCTGGACCTTCTTTTGATTGACCCGCCCCACACCTACACAACCCAAGCAATAAGTGTGTTCGACTTCATGCTCTGCGCAGACCGATCAGTGGCTGACTTGAAGCAGTGCATGCCGGTTAGTAATTTTGTCCGACTTGAGCTGGCGCTGAAGGCACGTGACTGTGTCATAATTATGGTTTTTAAAGTACTGCGAAAGCATTTCGAGAGTAGCCGGCTAGGTCAGCCAGTGCAGTCTCGCTGATCGCCAGAGGTGGATAGAGTACCCAAAATCTGTACTCAAGTAAAAGTACAAGTACTTATACAAAAATGTACTCAAGTAAAAGTAAAAGTATCAATCTAATTATTTACTTGAGTAAGAGTAAAAAAGTATCAGATGAAAAAACTACTGAAGTAGTTAGTTACTCGTTACTTCCGATCTGATAGAGAAGTAGCGCAAAAGCACAGAATTTCAGACTACTTGGAGGGTTTTCACAAACCTCTCCTTAAAAGTCTCATTGTTCTGCTTATATACAAGTAAAGCAGCCTATCTTAGTCCTGCAATGGGTACATTAACATCACATAACATGTTATTTCCTCTGCTTAAAAGCTGTGATCTAATCTTGTTTACATGAAATAAGCCTGCTTACGAGTCAAATAGTTAACAATTAAATCCACGTACGAAGAACGGGCCCCTGGTTGAATGAAGCATCATAGACAGCGTAACGATCCCCTGATTCGCGACAGCAGATGTATTCTCTTCTCCGAACCCAAAGAATTTAACAAATATTTTCCCCCTAGATGGTGCTCTTCAAAGCTGTACTCCCCATCATGCCTTCTTTAAAGCTGCCTTATAAGCGATAATTACATTCCTCAGAACTGTTTAGATAATTATTTAGCCCATATGTATATGTCATTTAATCTCTCCTCCTGCGTTGTGAGCGGGCCGGCAAAGCACCAGCCTCACACAATTCACACAGTCAGCCCCTCTTAAGAGCTAAATGTTTATGCCCTGTTCCAAAATAAAACATAAATTGTATGTATTCCTGCCCGTGATAAAGTGAGGGCAAATAGGGATAAAACCAGAATGATAAACTACTTTCTATCTGGGAAAATGGCAAACTCTGACAATGAGGCTCTGAATTTAAGCTTTATTTCTCAGTGTTTGTTGTACATTAAAATGCTTGATGTTGTTGTTGAACTCTCCAAAAATATATGTGGGGAAGGAGATGGCAGTGTGTCTTTTTCCAATAACAGTAGTTTCCGTTTTTTTTTAGAGTCATTTTTTAAGATATAAGAGGTGGAAATGCAGTCAATATCAATTTGTCAAGTTTTTTGGAAGAGATTAGCTTTTAGGTGTTTTTGAATGTTGCAATGTGGCTGACTGGACTCCTATAGGAAGTTCATTCCACCAGCAGGGAGTAACGAAGGAAAATCGTTGGGAACGTGATTTAATGCCCTTTTGTGAAGGTAAGACAAGGCACCGCATTTGCTGAACATAATGATGGGGTGTAGGAATGCAGGAAAGTGTGAAACTATGCTGGTGCAGAGACTAGGGCTGCAACAACGAATCGATTAAATCGATAAAATTCGATTACTAAAAGTGTTGGCAACGAATTTCATTATCGATTCGTCGTGTCGCGTGACGCAGAGACGTTTAATTTAAAAAAAAGAAAAAAAAAACACTTAAGTTAATCGCGGAGCGGATTGAACACACTAGTGCTGCGTCCCAAACAGCCTACTTCCATACTATATAGTAGGCAAAGAGTATGAGAAGTAGTGCTTTTCGCCTACTATATAGTACGGAAGTATGCGGTTTGGGACGCAGCGTCGGTCTCTCTCGCGCACTGTTGCTTGCAGAGTTCGGCGGCTCATAGACAGGGCGGAGAAAAGACAGGGCGGCGGGAAAAAGATGGGAAAAAAACCAGCAAAGGTAGAGGAAAACCACATGTCAGTGTTTTACTCATCCCAAACGTAAGCGCGTCACCTGGAAGTTAGCCGGCAAAGAGGTAAACAAACAAAGACGACACGCTTATGCTTTATGGAGCGACGACAGCGGGTAAAAAAGTTTCTAGAACGAATAAAAAACTCCAATGACAAACTCCACTGATATTAAACAATGAAATAAAACCTTGAGAGGGAGTTGTATGAACGGTTTTCCCCGTCATGGACCTGTACGTAAAATCATCGCGCCATCACTCTCCTTCTGCTCTTTCCTGCGCGCTCCAGCTCATGCCGACTGCCAAGCAAGTAGACGCGCGTGCCCGGCCCAACAGTCAGTAAGTGCCGCCTTTTGTTACATAAACATCGTCTTACATTTTTTAAAGCGAAGTAATAAATGGTGTATTTGCATTTTGCGCGGGAGTAGAAGAAGCATTTTCCGTTTTGACAAGACGCATGTATGTGGCCAAATGTAAATAGAACAGTTTTAACAAATGAGTTAGCTATCTGATCAGAGAAAACACATGAAGTCAAATATAAAGCTACAAAGCTGTCACTGGGGCAGTACCCTTTATAAAAAGTCCTAATATGTACCATTTAGGTACAAATATGTATCTTTGAACTGCCAATATGTACTTTTGAAGTACTAATATGCACTTTTTGGGTACAAAGGTGTACCTTTTTGAAAGAGTACTGTCCAGTGACAACTTTTGTACCTTTATTTCTAAGAGTGTACTCATTTACTATCTTTTTGATCCCATCAAGAGAGGCTTCTTGATGGGAAATGCATCATAAAAAGTCTATATATTTGGCAGATGTAAAGCATACATGTGCATTTTTTGTGTTAGTCCATTTTTATTTTATTTTATTATTATTGTAACAGCTCAGGTATGTTCAAGGAGCAACATGTTTGTGTAATTTCTAAAGATTTTTGTTCTGTTTTGAATAAGGGGTTGGAAATGAATGCTTTTCTTGTTTTTTGTTTTTTATCCGATTCATCGATTAATCGAAAAAATAATCGACAGATTAATCGATTATTAAAATAATCGTTAGTTGCAGCCCTAGCAGAGACTCCATCCCGCTTTCCCAAAACAGACCAATGAGTCTCATTGCTTGCCCTTTACTACAGTTTTAAAGAGGGAAACCCACAGCCACTAGATAATAAACTTGGTGAGTCAACAGTCATTGTCATTGTGTTTGTATTGCTGGCATAAGGTCAATGTCAGGCTCAGTGACTTTGACCTTTCTAATTGCAAGTGTTACAGCAGAGGTGCTTGCATGACTGAATTATAATGAAGTGAAACGCATCCGTTGATCCATAGGGGAAAACCTGGAGGGAAACCTCACTGTGCTGAGCTTAGCCACAATTAGTATACACACAAATACACACTTGACTAACTCATTATGAAGCTGTATTCTGCTTTAAAGTCCAGCATGAATGTCCACTTGACTAAAAAAGCCCAAACGTTTTCCCAACCAGTATTTTCATATCTGCTTTGTGTATATGCCAGCGTGAGGAGGACAGCTTCACTGCAGGGATTATTTTTCATCTACTTTACATCCCTGGTATTCTTTCTGGTTATTGCCTTTGTGTAGTTTGTAATCTCGATTCTTCGTAAAGCTGCTTGGGTGCTATACACAAAAATTGAATTGAATTGGAATATGGCCCTTTGTTTAAAGAAAAAAACTTTTGTTGCACTTATACTTAAAGTACAATTTCGGTATTATACACTTAAAGTCCTGTTTTCAGATTGTTTATGATGAAATAGAACGGTTTTGACTGAAATTTGGACATATGATGCCGTCCCAAAAATGTGTGTAAAAGTTTGTTTTATCACCTCCCACTCCAATACGCACAACCGGCGCAATGTCATAGAATGTCTCTGAACAAGTTTGCGACCACTTTGGGGGAAAACAAACTAGCCCCCTATTGACTTCCATACAAAATAGCGGAACAAAGCAACGTTCATACACATCCGGCAGGCGTAAATTACTTAAGAAATCACTCAGATTAAACATGTTGAGTAATTATCTGTCCATCCTGCCTGCCATAGAGCATGAAAGATACATTAACACATTTAATTTGGTCAAAATAAAAACATGTCCCTTTCATTCTCACAGCATCAAATTTGTGTAACAACGCTCCCCATTGGCCAGAGGTGTCTTACCCGGACATTTACTCGTACCTCATCATGTCAACAGTGAAGCCAGTAAATGATTGTAACGTGGTGCTTTAAAGAAAGCGGAGAAAAGGTGAATCCATGTGCAGAAGGTGTTTATTATGTAAAATCCCAAAAAGGGCCAGCAAACAAATCCAATAGGGCAAATCCAAAGCATAAATCCAAATACAGGCTAGGGTTCAGGGCAGGCAGAATAACAATCAAAATCCAAGTACAGGCACAGGTCAAAAACAGGAACAGATACAGATTAACAGGTTACAGATAAACAGGATGCAGGTAAACAGGTACAGACAGGTAACAGGCTGGCTTACTATTCTATAATATTCAGCCAGGAACTGGTGTACAGGAAGTGACTTATATACAAAACAGACAGGAAGTGTGAACTGAAACATGGCATGATGAATATCAAAATAAAAGTCCGAACAGAGCAGAGTATCAAAATAAAAGTCCAAAATACAAAAATACACAGAACACAAGTAAACACAGAACAAAACCATTACAGAACCCCCCCTCTAAAGGGCGACTCCCGGAGCCCAACAAACAAAACATACAGTCCAATAGAGGGTGGGCGGGCGGGCCAGGACCTCGTGGCGAAGGCAGGGCAGTTCAGGAGAGGTCCTGGGTCATATGGCCAGTATGGTCCAGGAACATGAGGCAGATGCGGGCCTGGGTCATGGGGCAGATGCGGACCTGGGTCATGGGGCAGATGCGGGCCTGGGTCATGGGGCAGATGCGGGCCTGGGTCATGGGGCAGATGCGGGCCTGGGTCATGGGGCAGATGCGGGCCTGGGTCATGGGGCAGGCTAGGACCTGGGACAGGGGGCATGCAAGGGCCTGGGACAAGGGGCACGCACGGACCTGGGTCATGGGGCAGGCTCGGAGCTATATCATGGGGCAGGAATAGACCTGGAACACAGGGAGAGGAAGGGTCCGAGCACACTTCGGCCTCCGCCTTGGTGTCCTCTGCCTCCTCCCTGTGTCCGGGTACTACCCCCCCCCCAAAAAAAACTTGGGAAAGCTCCCAAAGCCCAGGGTGGCGATGTCCCAGGTGGTGGACCAGATGAATCAGAATAGTTGGTTGAGCCAGGTGAATCAGACGGGACAGGTGAATCGGGCAGGACAGACGAATCAGGTGAATCGGGCAGGACAGACGAATCAGGTGAGTCGGGCAGGACAGACGAATCAGATGAGTCGGGCAGGACAGACGAATCAGATGAGTCGGGCAGATCAGATGAGTCGGGCAGATCAGATGAGTCGGGCAGATCAGATGAGTCGGGCAGATCAGATGAGACGGGCAGATCAGATGAGTCGGGCAGATCAGATGAGTCGGGCAGATCAGATGAGTCGAGTAGATCAGATGAGTTGGATGAATCAGGCAGATCAAATGAGTCCAGGGGTTCAGGTTCAGGGTCTTGAGGAACATGGGAAATACCAGAGCAAACGGCAGACAAAACGCACCACAGGGCTATGGCAAATTCTGAGAGTCTATAATCCAGGAGACATACCTCAGGGGAAGATTCAGGCATGGCGGCCATCTTCACGGCAGGTGCAGGGTGAATAATAGCTCTCTGAAGTGCAGGTGTGGTGGTGATGATAGCTCTCTGAAGCTCAGGTGCCGGAATGGTGGTGGTTTTCTCAAAAACAGGTACAGGTGCAGAGACAGGCAGGATGGCGGCCATTTTGGGAACAGGCAGGGTGGCGGCCATTTTAGGGACAGGCAGGATGGCGGCCATTTTGGGAGCAAGCATGGTGGCGGCCATTTTGGGAACAGGCATGATTTTAACAGGTTTGGGCAGAACGGGCAGAACATGGCTAGGTGTGTGGTGAATATTCCCTGGTTCATCATCCACCACACCCACAGTGAACGGAGAACCACACAACAACAACGCAAAGTCAATATAATGTTCCAGGGACCAGGCAGACATATCATGGGGCATACATAAACGCAACCATTCGTCCAGAGCATTGTAGAAAACGGGTTTGAAAGTGTCTTCATCAAAATGTACTTGGTTACTCAATTCCATAAAGTCACTTACATATTCCTCAATGGGCCGGTGGTTCTGACGGAGTGCTAACAGGGCAAAAACAGGTTTCATGTTTCTGGTGGGAAGTTACTAACCTTCGCTGGATCCGGGGTTATGGCTGAATATTCTGTAACGTTGTGCTTTAAAGAAAGCGGAGAAAAGGTGAATCCATGTGCAGAAGGTGTTTATTATGTAAAATCCCAAAAAGGGCCAGCAAACAAATCCAATAGGGCAAATCCAAAGCATAAATCCAAATACAGGCTAGGGTTCAGGGCAGGCAGAATAACAATCAAAATCCAAGTACAGGCACAGGTCAAAAACAGGAACAGATACAGATTAACAGGTTACAGATAAACAGGATGCAGGTAAACAGGTACAGACAGGTAACAGGCTGGCTTACTATTGTATAATATTCAGCCACGAACTGGTGTACAGGAAGTGACTTATATACAAAACAGACAGGAAGTGTGAACTGAAACATGGCATGATGAATATCAAAATAAAAGTCCGAACAGAGCAGAGTATCAAAATAAAAGTCCAAAATACAAAAATACACAGAACACAAGTAAACACAGAACAAAACCATTACAATGATTTTTCTTCGTATTTGAAAGTTAGTTCGTATTTATATATTATGTCTTTATATTTCGAGTACTGAGCGCACTTTTCCGTCCAGCCATACAACTAGCCTTTGTGATTTTCCCCCGCAATCACTGGATAGCGTTGTTACACAAATTTGACGCTGGGAGAATGAAAGGGACATGTTTTTATATTGACCAAATTAAATATGTTAATGCATCTTTCGCGCTCTATGGCAGGCAGGGTGGACAGATAATTACTCACCATGTTTAATCTGAGTGATTTCATAAGTTATTTACGCCTGCCGGTTGTGTACATGTCACAGGGTGACTTAGTGAAGGAAGACGGGCGTCTTTTTCGTACACTTGGAGTGGTGGGTGAGTCTTTGTGCTGTGGAAACCTTTATTTTTGACGTGGTGCTGTATATTGCTGTGGGTTGCGGTGTATTGCTGTGTGTCTTGTCAGATGAACCCCCGCCTTCACGCACTTCGTCGAGAGAAGACAAAGAGGCTGCTGGCTTTAGCTCAGTTCAGTACAGCATACGTTGTGAGCGTGCTTCGGGCCTCCAGAAATCGTACGGTGCCCAGAAACGATTTTCCCCCATCTAGACCTCGGGCGGATGTGGAGAGTGGCGGTGAAGAGTCGAGGAAACAGCAGAGGTGTAAGTACGATTTGGGGCTATTATTATTGACGTTTTCGATTGCATAAACGTTGTTGCAGAGAGAGAGGTGACGTAATTCCATCGTCCCGTGGCCTCTACAAAGGGGCGCCCCTGTCCAGAGTTCGAACGCCTGACGGTAACGAGGAAAGGGCAGCGCTCGGCCCGGTGAGACGTTGGGATATTCCACCCCTCTGCCACCATCTAGCGGTCGTGAGGGTTCGCTCCCGACGCCACCCAGGAACTACCTACCCCATTGTGTAACTACAAGGGAGAGCCTCCCCGAGGAAGATTCAGGTACGCGACCAATATAATAATCCCCCACACTCATACTGGTTCTGATTCTGCCTCCAGGAGGAAGAAGGAGCGCGCCACGGATTATTAAGGCCAGGCCTGAGTCCCACGTCCCAGACCCCCGTTGGCCCCTTGCTTCCCGTCATCCCCCGGCTGAGGCCCACCTGGAGGGCAGAGCTAGATTTAGTTTTAATCCCCCTTTCCCCATTCCCCAAGACATTTTAAATATTTAAATTCAATAAACATTGTTTTATACTTACCTGTTCTCGTGTTGTTTGGTCATTGGGTTGGCTTTGGGGACCTCCTCGAGGTGGAAGTTGAGAAGGGGCGTGGCTTTAGCCTAGAACAGCCAGCCCCTGGCCGTGACATACAAACGTTGCTTTGTTCCGCTATTTTGTATGGAAGTCTATGAGAAGTCTGGTTTGTTTTCCCCCAAAAAGGCGCGGTGACGAAATTTACAGTCAAGTTCCCGGATGTGCCGGTAGTCTGTATGGGTGTATAGGTGTCACAAGGTGACGATCTTTTGGGCGGAACCAAAAGTCGGGAAACTTTGGTTCCGCCCGGATGTTTCCGCCCAGACCGGGAAGAGGAAACACCGGACATCCGGTAGCATCGCGAGGGCTGTAATCAGCGAAATCAAGCGCAGCTGTGCGTGTTTAAGAGGAACGCCAGTTGATTGGAGGATTACAGCACACAGAGGAGTATTTAAGAGCAGTGTAAATCACAGTTTGGTGCGTAGTGTGTGAGTTGAGGTGCGGAGCTGTGCTCGTCCATTACACATTGGCAGTTGGTTGTACTTTCTCTCTCTCTCTCTCGTAGTTCTCAGTGGATGCTACAGTAAGAGGAAACCCTGTGGGTAGAAGAAAACATCGGAAATTGTGACACGTTTGGAGTAACTGAGGAGGAAGGAAACGAAACAGTTTGTAAACTATTTACCAAGAGGACCGCTGTGAGTATTGGCCCTGGATTTAACTGAAGTGTAATCTACTAACCTGTGTATTATTGAACGCCTCCAGGAAGAGGAAGGCGGCCCTACCCCTGATCTAGCGCGGTAGGTAAGCCGCAGGAATAAGTGGATTCAGTAGCCATAGCAGCAGAACTAAAAACTCCGGCCGTAGTGCCATCGCCCCCATCTGACCCCAGTGAAGTGGAGGACGTCGGGCGTCTCGTGTGTACACTTGTAGTGTGGTGGGTGAGTCCATGTAATTTGAAAACCTTTCACGTTGAAGTGGTGCTGTGTATTTGCCGTGGGTTGCTGTGCAAGTGCTGTGTGTCTTGTCAGACATACCCCGCATCAACCCTTCTACTGAGGAAGAGACGGGGAGGCTGACGGTCGTGAGTAACGTCATTTATTGTACGCTGTGTGCGATGCGAGTGTAAAGTGACGGTGTGGGCTTTGGAAGTCGCCCCCGTCTGTGTGTCGACAGTTTCAGAGTGTGGCGGTGAAGACTTGGAAGCTGGCAGTGCGTGTGTGAGTACAACCACGAGCCTGTATATTGCTACTTTACCTGTGTGTTCTATCTTGTGGCAGAGTGAGAGGCGAAGGAGTTCCGCCGCCCCGTGGTCTCTACAAAGGGGCGCCCCTGTCCGGTATTCGATCGGCCTACGGGCATTGAGGATAGGGCAGCGCTCGGCCCGGCGAGACGGTGTGACGGTTCGCCCCCTGCTGATCAGCGCATTCGCCGAGAGGGTTTTTGCCCCCGGTGCCCCCTGGGAAAACCATCGCCGTTCGCCTTTCTGTGCAGAAAGGCCAGCTGTCGTAAGCCCGCCCCCGTGCATTGTCGACCAGAACGTCTACATACCCTGAGCTGTAAACAGCAGAGAGGTGAGAAGTATCAAAGTTGCACTAACTGTGTTGTTGTGTCCAAGCTGCCTGTAAAGGAAGAGAGAACGAGAGTGAACGTCAGTAGAACGAACTGTGGACAGTTATACAGACCCCGAGCTGTAAACAGCAGAGAGGTGAGAAGCATCAAAGTTGCACTAACTGTGTTGTTGTGTCTAAGCTACCTGTAAAGGAAGAGAGAACGAGAGTGAACGTCAGTAGAACGAACTGTGGACAGTTATACAGACCCCGAGCTGTAAACAGCAGAGAGGTGAGAAGTATCAAAGTTGCACTAACTGTGTTGTTGTGTCCAAGCTGCCTGCAAAGGAAGAGAGAACGAGAGTGAACGTCAGTAGAACGAACTGTGGACAGTTATACATGCCCCGAGCTGTAAACAGCAGAGAGGTGAGAAGTATTCAAGTTGCACTAACTGTGTTGTTGTGTCCAAGCTGCCTGTAAAGGAAGAGAGAACGAGAGTGAACGTCAGTAGAACGAACTGTGGACAGTTATACAGACCCCGAGCTGTAAACAGCAGAGAGGTGAGAAGTATCAAAGTTGCACTAACTGTGTTGTTGTGTCCAAGCTGCCTGCAAAGGAAGAGAGAACGAGAGTGAACGTCAGTGGAACGAACTGTGGACAGTTATACATGCCCTGAGCTGTAAACAGCAGAGAGGTGAGAAGTATTCAAGTTGCACTAACTGTGTTGTTGTGTCCAAGCTGCCTGTAAGGAAGAGAGAACGAGAGTGAACGTCAGTGGAACGGACTGTGGACAGTTATACATGCCCTGAGCTGTAAACAGCAGAGAGGTGAGAAGTATCCAAGTTGCACTAACTGTGTTGCTGTGTCCAAGCTGCCTGGAAAGGAAGAGAGAACGAGAGTGAACGTCAGGAGAGTGACCCGTGGAAAAACCATACTTACCAAGAGCTATAAGCAAGCAGACAGGTGAGGACGATCCAAGTCCAAACTAAACGAGTCTTCGTGTCCCAGTCGTAGCCTGTGGAAAGAAACATGAAGTGGAGTGAGCAGTGAAGTATCTACCCAACGTGACACAGGTACCGCAGTTAATGAGAGAGATAAACCCCAAGTTCACACTATTTTGTCTTTGCCTCCAGGAGAGAAGAGGAGGGCGCCACGGATAGCGGAGTTGGCAGGAGCCTGTGTTCCCCGTCCCCTCCCCCCTATATCTGGGTCACCAGCCCCTGGAACCCCCGTTGCCCTCTTCCCCTTTCTGCCACCTTCCCGTACTGTGGTCTGCCTGGAAGGCAGAGAGGAAGCTAGTTTTAATTACCCCTTCCCCATTCCCCAAGTTATTTTAAATATTTAAATAAAGTTTGTTTTAATACTTACCTGCTCTCGTGTTGTCTGGTCATTGGGTTGTCTTTGGGGACCTCCTCGAGGTGGAAATTGAGAAGGGGCGTGGCTTTAGTGTTTAACAGCCCGCCCCTAGCCGTGACATAGGTGCACTGGAACAGTCCTTCCTAAAATGCATTAAACTTTCGTTTGCAAAGACGTGAAACTCACCGAGTGGTCAGGGGTGTTCACTGATATGCTCAAACAAAAATCGCTGCAAAAGATGCTTTCCAAAAGGTTTTATCGTAGTTTTTGTCCAACTCCATTGACTTAGATGTGCTGTGAGGTACGGTATTACTCCGGCCGGGAACCTTGTTTGTATTCTTGCAACTGGCAAAGGCGGATTATTGCCACCAACTGGGCTGGAGTGTCTATTATTCAAGCTCTCAACAGAAGAATATACGGGTGTGAGGCGTGTGGAAAAATAGGTCCACAAGTTTACAACGAATACTAAAACAGCTGTTGGAAAGCATCTTTTGCAGCGATTTTTGTTTGAGCATATCAGTGAACACCCCTGACCACTCGGTGAGTTTCACGTCTTCGTAAACGAAAGTTTAATGCATTTTAGGAAGGATTGTTCCAGTGCACCTATGCAGCCATTGTAGAGGTGGGAGGTGATACAACAAACACCCAAAAATGTCGGGACAGCATCATATGTCCAAATTTCAGTCAAAAACGTTCTATTTCATCATAAACAATCTGAAAACAGGGCTTTAAGTGTAAAATACCGAACTTGTCCTTTAATACTAGAAGGAGAGAAAGAAATCGGGTTGCCAACTTTCTCACTCTGAAATACGGGACGAAGGATGGCTTGCTGCAGCAGTGCAGATGTGGTTTTGTGTTTACAGTGTATTTAAGCCATTTGTCAAAATGATCGCTAATCTCCTAATTAAATATTAATGTATAAATCTTATGCCTTGGCATCATACGGTAGGTTTATTTATAGTTTGTTCATTTAGAGCAGGTACTTTTAACACAGTCCAAATGAACCATTATCTTCAATGTCTGTCTAAGTCAAATCACTTGTGACTCCTGCACTCATGCAAGGGTAAAAACGTTCCCCCCTTAATATTAATTTTACGTGTGACAAACTAAAACTAACATAGCTTCTCTGAGCTTTAGTTTTAGTGTCAAGATTAAAAACTTTCATCAAAACACACTTACAGTCTGTGAATCAGAAGCGCAAGAAAGTTGTAAATGCCCTGGAGCTTTTCAGATTGAGACGTTTTAGGCAGGTCTGGATCAGCGATCTCATCAGAATTGAGACTGAGCTTTGTAATGCAGATCTTATACATGCACAAACAGTTAAATAACCCATTTTATATAAACCAAAACATGAAATCGTATTACCTGACCCTCATGTATACTGATTGTGCTTGAGGGGGTCTGTGATTGGATGAAAGGTGTCGGAGATCATTCTCAAGGGTCGTGATCATCAGCGCTGTTGCTGCTTGTAGCGCCGCAAGAACTGACATCAAAGTACCGAGAGAGCATTTTGATAGCAGTCTCAAATCGCTCTCATGGGATTTTAATGTCATCTGCCTTTCAGTTCTTGTGGTGCCACATGAAGTAGAATAAGCCTGTTGTATATCAGTCACTGGTTAGCACAGCGTAGCAGTCAAAAAACGGGACATGGGACGTCCCATACGGGTAAAATAAATTAGGCTCAAAATACGGGACGTCACGGCTAATACAGGATTTGGCAGCGGTAGTAAGAAACAAAACTGCCAGAAGGCTGAGTGAATAATATATTCATAAATGTGTATCTACAGTAAGCATATGTAATTCAGCTAAGATTAATGATAATGTGACTATGCCGCTGGGTTATCTGTATGAAATCAACAGTTTTATTTACATAATGTTTGATGTAATTTACACCACAGAATGCTAGTAAGTAAGCTAGTTAATATGCAATAAGGTATTTGAGGCAGTCGAGTACCTTATTGCTTTTAAAAAAAGGTTACCACACAATACAAATATTAAAGGGGACATCCCATGAAAATCAGACTTTTTCCATGTTTAAGTGCTATAATCGGGTCCTCAGTGCTTCTACCAACCCAGAAAACATGAAAAATAGCAACCCTGTAACTTTGTTTTGGTAAGGCTCTCTCTGCAAGCAAGTGAATATATAGGTCATTCGGATTTCGCTCCCCCATGATGTATTAAGGGGATCTTATTATAATGATACCACCCTTCATCTGCGCTATCCAACCATGACGAGGCCTCACGAGTGAGAGAGACAGAGAGAAAGAATGACTGACAGCACGACGTCTTAGTCTTTATTTTTATTCCACAATGTTCCCCATCTGCTGATATGTATTTAGTATGCATAAAACAGATAATTGACTTTTTAAACTTGTTCAAATATATAATGCTGAACATAACTTACTAACTTCTTTCGTGATAAAATCCCCCTTCTCTTGATGCTCTTCTCTACAGTGCGAGCGCTTGAGACTCCGCCCACCTGAGCAGCTCATTTGGATTTAAAGGGATACACACAAAAACGGTGCATTTTTGCTCAGACCCAGTGCCTATTTTAACATACCACAATAAATTACCTATATGGTATTTTGAGCTAAAACTTCACATATGTACTCTGGGGACATCAAAGATTTATTTAATATCTTAAAAACATCTTGTGGAATGTCCCCTTTAAAGCAATAAATTTACATGAAATAAAATCACTAAAAGACTTCCTTCCTGGAATAAAACTGTCCCCTGCCAAGTGTACTTCACAGTGATAAACAGAATCATTGGGTTCATTATAAATATTCACAGATATTGACCAATCAGAATTGAGGACTTGAACTGTTAAGCTGTTCATGACCAAAATGACATTAGTTGAATGATGTTAAAAGCCAGATTTCCTTCTTATGACAGATAAATGAACATGAAACAAGCACATGACCAAGAAACAATCTGCTGGTTATCTTTGTGTTTCCCTGTGATGAGAAAGCAAGAAATCTTTTTGAATACAGCTCAAAGTGCTTTGAAGAGTTCAAGTTCAAGTTTCTATTAGTGAACACAGAGCTGTCAATTATACGTCCATAGACTTTGAAGCGTATCGCACTGTGCACTCAGTGTTCTCGTCCCATCTTACAGAGATTGTCTCTAATTAAATCACGTCCCGTCAGGCGGACTGGCGCCTTTATCGACTGTCGCCTCTGTGTTTTCAATTGTTAACACGCTGTTGCATGCAAATGTAACTGCCTGTTGGTGTTAATATTCCTCCCCCTTTATCAAACTTTGGTTTTGTTCTTTGTCTTTGAACACAAATGGAGTATTTTAAGTGTTTAGCACGTAAAGCTCCAATTTGTTCGCCACCTTAGTTTGAACCATAAAATTGTCAGGTTTTTGTATTTTGCTTTACGTACTTATATCTACTCGCATTGGAAAACAACAAGCAATTCCCGTGAAATCCAACCTGATAGTTTAAATCATGAGTCATTATTATAGGCTTACAGTACCACTGTGAATTGTGGTAAGGTAAGGAGACAGTTTTGAACACTTTATGTACTTGCTCAATGATGGATTGCAGCTTTTTAAAAAAGTGACGAAAATAGCTATGATTTTATTTTGGTCAAATACTGCACTGCAAAGACCAAAACTAGTTGTGCAACTATCACTGAGTTACTATGGTTACTAAATTGAGGGCAGCGCATATATTTAGAACTGTGATCAAATTGACTGAACCTATCTGTGCAGTAAACGGTTCCCTTTCAATACGGTTCACTTCGCATTGCGTCAGTTGATGACGCTATGGGGGGGAACTCCTGTTTACTCCACGATTGAAGCCTATTGGTTAACATCTGTAAAAATTACAGACCTATGGCGCTCGAGCCTGCGAAAGGGGTGGGACTATGCCCTATAATAGTCTGGAAAAGAGCGACATAACTCACTTGCATTCGACTGAAGCACGTAGCCGAATGAAGCTCGCTGCGTAGGCGTTTGTAGCATGACCAACTACGCAATGCTCGTTCCCAGCTATGACCCGTCAAAGTTTGTCTCAATGTTAAGTCAATGGGAATTTTGAGGTGTTTGAGCGCCCCGTTTAGGAATTCGGAAGGTCCCATCAGTTAGAAAATATATAGCACACCAAGTCAGACCAGTCTGAAGGTCTGACCTGAGTTTGGAGTATGTAAAGTTAAAGCTCTAGGAGGAGTTAGAGTTGGAAAATTATGGATCAGAAGAATAATAATACGTTTAAATAGCATTTCAATAAGTTGGCTTTCTCAAGCCAACTTAAAAATGCATTAATGTGAGGACAGCAATGTATATCTCTGACGATAAACAGATTTAGTCTAAGGGCCCTATTTTAACGATCTAAAGTGCACGGCGTACGGTCTAAACGGGTGTGTCCCATTCCACTTTTGCTAATTTAATGACAAAGCGCATGGTCGAAAAGGGTTGTTCCTATTCTTGTAATGAGTAATGGGTGTGTTTTAAGCGTAAAGTGCAATAAACCAATGAGAGTCTTATCTCTCATCCCCTTTAAAAGCCAGTTGCGCTATTTCTAATCCCCTATTAAGATGACGGACTTTGTAAACTGAAAAACTAAGCAGAGGAAGAAGACCACCAGTTTAAGAATAATGTTAAATAATTGTGTTGTTTTCACTTGAAATTGTTATTTTTTGGATTAAAACCTAAAAGCTGTTTTCTTTTAGTCATGGAAGTAAAAATAGCAGGCTTTTAATTGCTGTAAATGTATTGATATCCTACATAATCAATGTAATATAATAAAATAATTAGCAAATATGCAAGAAAAGGTTTGTACTCTAAAAATACAAACAAGAGACAAAGAATTTACAAACGTGCGAAGAGCCGAAGCGTTTCAGCACTCGGACAGCGGCATATATTTTTTTAAAAAGCATTACTTAAAAACGGTTCTCATCTCACTATATCCACATGTACAGAGTCATCATATACAAATAATCCGTGGGAAAGCATTTAAAAAACATTTAAAAACAGATGCATTTGTTTAAAGCAAAGCATTTATTTACTTACCAGGCTACAGAAGCTACTCTTTATTCCTTCTAACGTCTCATAATTGGTCCTCATTTATGTCCAAAAGACTCAATAATAATAGTTTAAATTTTAATCCTTTGATTTTTTTTATATTTATAAGCGCTTTGTGCTGCTGCGCATCCATGTGTGTGATAAGCAAACTTGCGTTGTTGTCACGTTTATAGGCGCATAATTTACTGCGCTCTTTAAATAACAAAAACCATAGACTTCAGAGCAGGTTTTAGTTGGTCAATGGTGTAGTCTATTTTAGTTATGTGCCTGAACCCACCTTATTTTCAGACCAGAACGCCCATGGGCGCAACATTGGGTGCAAATGCATTTGCTATTTAAACAATGTGGAGCTAAACGTGAAAATGATAATTGTGCTGGGCTGAAACTAGTAAAAGACACTTGCGTCGCGCTTTGTGCTGGGTGAATGATAGGGCCATTAGAGTTAATCAGCATTTAACGTTGTTGTCTGAGAGAGCAAAAAAATGTATCAGTTCATCCAAACGTATGCTTGTGAATGAGAGTTTGATTACTTTTGAGAGAAACTATTGCTCTATTTGTTCACTGATCCAAGCACAAACTGGTTGAGGCCTTAATCCTTAGTTAAAGGAATAGTCAATTTTCTTAAAAGAAAAATCCAGATAATTTACTCACCACCATATCATCCAAAATGTTGATGTCTTTCTTTGTTCAGTCGAGAAGAAATTATGTTTTTTGAGGAAAACATTGCAGGATTTTTCTAATTTTAATGGACTTTAATAGACACCAACAATTAATACTTAACTCAACACTTAACAGTTTTTTCAATGGAGTTTCAAAGGACTATAAACGATCCCAAACGAGGCATAAGGGTCTTATCTAGCAAAACGATTGTCATTTTTGACAAGAAAAATAACAGATATACACTTTTAAACCACAATTTCTCGTCTAGATCCGGCCCTGAAAGCGTCAGCGTGACCTCACGCAATACGTCATGACGTCAAGAGGTCACAGAGGACGAATGCGAAACTCCGTCCAAGTGTTTACAAGTGTGTTGAAAGAGGACCGTTCCGACGTTGTTCTATGTGGAATGATACTAATTAATGTCTTTGTGTCAGTTTATTGTTTACAATGGTCCGCAAATGTGCGTTTTATATATGTAACACTTGACCTTCCTACGTCACTACGCATTTACGTGAGGTCGCGCTGGAACGACCTAGACGAAAAGTTGTGGTTTAAAAGTGCATTTTTTTTCATGTCAAAAATGACAATCGTTTTGCTAGATAAGACCCTTATGCCTCGTTTGGGATTGTTTATAGTCCTTTGAAACTCAGTTGAAAAAAACTGTTAAGTGTTGAGTTAAGTATTAATTGTTGGTGTCTATTAAAGTCCATTAAAATGAGAAAAATCCTGCAATGTTTTCCTCAAAAAACATAATTTCTTCTTGACTGAACAAAGAAAGAAATCAACATTTTGGATGACATGGTGGTGAGTAAATTATCTGGATTTTTCTTTTAAGAAAATGGACTAATCCTTTAATGCAGGTAAGCAGCATTGATGCGACTAAACTCTTTATCCAGATATCACTTCATTATTTACAAGCCATTAAGCAATCATTCCCATCATATGCAAGTTAAAACAATCATTTGTGACAGTTAATATGCCAAAACAAGTTAAGGAGTTGCTTATATTGTTGATTTAGCCAAAAAAATTAAGGGAATCAGAACACAATCTGTTTCAGTGTGTGCACATTGCCCCTGAATGTGTTGCATTTCAGTTTGCTAAACAACTGGGCCCGATGCAAATGCAATTATATGATATGAGATTATATATGATATACGCTCACCTAAAGGATTATTAGGAAAACCTGTTCAATTTCTTATTAATGCAATGGTGTAATGGTGTGGGGGATGTTTTCTTGGCACACTTTAGGCCCCTTAGTGCTAATTGGGCATTGTTTAAATGCCACGGCCTACCTGAGCATTGTTTCTGACCATGTCCATCTCTTTATGACCACCATGTACCCATCCTCTGATGTCTACTTCAGCAGGATAATGCACCATGTCACAAAGCTCAAATAATTTCAAATTGGTTTCTTGAACATGACAATGAGTTCACTGTACTAAAATGGCCCCTATACAGTCTCCAGATCTCAACCCAATAGAGCATCTTTGGGATGTGGTGGAACGGGAGCTTCGTGCTCTGGATGTGCATCCCACAAATCTCCATCAACTGCAAGATGCTATCCTATCAATATGGGGCAACATTTCTAAAGAATGCTTTCAGCACCTTGTTGAATCAATGCCACGTAGAATTAAGGCAGTTCTGAAGGCGAAAGGGGCTAAAACACAGTATTAGTATGGTGTTCCTAATAATCCTTTAGGTGAGTGTATATGATAACGATAAAGCAAGCAAAGTAAACTAACCACCCACATAAGAGATTATGATTATTGGTTTGTCTGCATGAATTTGTCATAAAATGTCATCAACTTCATAAAACTTTCAAGTATAGACAAAACACAATGTGCTTAAGAGAATAATACACAATTGTAACACTTTCATGTCTTTATTAAACACATCTCATTTAACATTCACAGTGCTCATGTTGAGTGAATCTAGAAATAACATGCTGGAAAAGCAAAAACGTTCTTTGCAGGACCTGAAAATTGGGCAGTTTAATGGCTCAGAACAAACAAGAGCCTTATTAACAACTACCACAAAAAACATTGTGGGTCATCCAGGGAACAACAACCAGGTTTACAAAGTTCACTTACTTTTCCACATGACTATAAATGTTAAATGGGATGTGTTCAATAAATACATGAAAGGTTATAGTTGTTACATGTTGTAATCTTAAGCACATTGTGTTGCTGTGTAGACATTAAAGAGTAACTAAACCCTTAACCAACTTTTTTTAGTTAATGATCTGTAAGAATGATGCTTTATTAGTGCTGTTCATTGATTTTAGTAACTTTTTTGACATTTGGATATAAAGGGCCCTATTTTAACGATCTGAAACGCAAGTCCGAAGCGCAAAGCGCAAGTGACTTTGTGGGCGGATCATGGGCGCTGTTGCTATTTTCCCGGCGGGAGAAATAAGTCTTGCGCCGGGCGCAAATCAATAAGGGGTTGGTCTGAAGTAGGTTCATTATTCATTGGTGTGGTTTGGGCGTAACGTCAAATAAACCAATCAGAACGCTATCCAACATTCCCTTTAAACGCAAGGGCGCAAGTTCCATGGCGGGTTGCTATTATTATGACGGATTTGACAGGCGCACGCCAGGAGCGGTTCACAGCCGAGGAGACAGACGTTCTTGTAAGAGCAGTCAAAGACAGAGAAGTTGTTTTGTATGGGGATGGGAGAAACCCGCCCAAATCAGCGTCGGTTAAACATGCGTGAGAGGAAATAGCGGAATTGTCTCATCAGCTGCGCCAAGCACTACAATGATGTCAGGAGACGGGGGGATCCCAAGCTTGCCAGCATAAATCGGGCACGCCGGGCACACAGGAGGACATCGCTGCGTGAAAGAAGTGTATACAGATCTAGAAATACCTTCTGCCTTTGACAATAATACTCTCCCCAAAATGGATATATCCCTCATTAACCACAAATTAAATTTCTTTTTTGTTTTTTCAATAATTGGTTCAAAATTTAACTGGCTTCTTTGTTTTTCATTTTTGCAAATAACTATACCCAGATAAGTGAATTGGTGTTTAACTGAAATACCTTCTATATGTGTAAGGGAGCAGACTTTAAGAGGAAACAAAGCAGATTTAACTAGATTCATTTTAAGACCAGAAACAGAAGTGAATGCCTCAATAACTCTAATTATAACCTCAAATTTGTTGCTGTGTCATCAGGAAATTGACTAAGTAAATTCAGCACCTAATGCACTGATACCATTAAACTGACTTTTCTTTACATGTACTGCCAAAACTTGAGTGACCAACAAAAATAGAAAAGGAGAAAGAGGACATCCTTGCCTAATTCCACAATTGATTTGAAACCTTTTTGAAGTCCCACAAGCAAGTTTAACAGAGCTATTACATCCGTTATACAATGTTTTCACAGACATTAATGAAATAACAATGAGATTGTTAAAACAATGACATCATCAAATGACATTGAAAAAGAAAGTAATTTTAAAGGGTTCACATACTTTTACCTACAACCGTATAGTCTGCACACTACAGAATAGTTATTATGTCTATGGAAAATAAAGCACAAAAACAAGTGTGTGCATTAACGCTTATTAATGTTAACTTAAATATTATATCTATTAATTTACTGGCACTAACACATTTGTGCGGGTAAAAACAAGGTTTGAAAAATTTTAGGGGGGAATGTGTGGCGGCAACACTGATCTTGCATACTCTTCAGCAAATGTCCAGTTCGCCCTTGTCTAGGAGCTAAAGATGCGCGATTGTCCATCAGTCGGGTGGGTCAAAAAATCATGTGTTATTGTTACCTTTCATAAAAGTTAAAGATGGTGTAGGCTACCAGCAGTTTTATTCAGAAATCAACAGCATACATTTTCTTATAGCAATGGAAATAAATAGTTTGTGTATGTTCATGGGCTATGTTTGTGATTTAAAAAATCTGATAATTCTGCCACGCCAGTAAAATCAATAGCCTCTTTCACACAGTAATTCTGGTAAATTACCATGATTTTACCAGAATTAATTTACCAGTAAATACAAAAATGTGCTGTTCACACACGCAGTGGCGTTCCGTTATTTTACCAGTAAGACATCATTCACACATCAGTACCAAAATACCGGTAAATTCGTTGAGAAAGCGGAAGTACCTGTAGCACGCGGCGAGCTCAGTGTTGTATTTGTAAACAATCCACGTCGTTCATATCCACGGTCCGTATTTTGTTGTTTTCACGTCTGTGGTAAACAGTCGCGAAGTTGCTCATGACCAAACAACATTGAATGAGACGACGTCAAACCGAAAATGCGTTTTTAACAACACTACTGTTTGCACTTTAGGCTTCACAGAGGGCGTGCTAAGGACGTCGGCAATTTGGCGGTAAGCTGTTTTAAACAACTTTGCTAAAGAAATGTGGACGTAAACTTCAGGTGTGCTCAACTTTCAAGCAGCATGTGTGTGGAAACGTCAGTAAACAGTGCGGGGGTAAACGCGTCATCTGTATTAAAACGCTATGATTGGCCCGAAGCACTCAGCACGGTCTGACGTCGTCCGTTCTAAATGCCGGTAATCCTATAATTTTTGTTCACACATAGCGCTTACCGGTAAATTACTGGTAATCTTACAACGTGTCTTACTGGTAAATTGGGAGCACTGATTTACCGGAAAGGTTCTGTTCACACATGATCTGTTAACTGCAATTTACCAGTAAATTACCAGTAAAGACTGTATGTGTGAAAGGGACTAATGGCTCTTACCTGGCCACCCCTAAAACATTCTGGATACACCCCTGCCTCTGAGGAGCACGGTTTTCTCAGAGGTCCCCTGTAAAACTAATCCCCTCCGAATAGGGCTTAAGGTTTCTTTTTTCCAAGATCCCCATGTGATGACACATGCCGTAATAGTTCTTGCATCAGACCTTCAAAACTAAAATAGGTGGAACAAAATTCATAATGTAACTGCAGGTTTTATCTATCTCTGCATTTTTTTCACATTATCTCACTTCATCCTCAGTTGACCAGTTTGGAGGAAGTTAATTTTGTACCCAGCTTATCGCTACAGCGGTAATACACCTGAATGCTCTATTCTGGTGTGGCCTTGAACTGTGAGCATCACAGCTGTGCCGTTAAACAAGGTATTTAACACAGTGTGCATCCATAGGGGCTGTACTTGTGGTGACCTTTTAATTGCTCTGGTTAAAAAGTTTTGACTAAAACAGTAAAACAAAGAAAAAAGCTCATAAAAATAATGAATAAAGTCCAACCTTAGAAATATACAAAAGTAAAACACAACATGCACAATATTGCAGCAATAATATAAATTTTTAATAATTAAACTGTGACAATTAGCAAAATATAAAATTTTATTTAACTACAATTCTGAATTCTGTACTTCTGAGTTTATATAAAAAAAATGCTATTGCCTTACATTTGTGATGAAAATAATGATATTTTCAAGAAAGATGCTTCACAGTAAAGTGTAATAGTAAAGATATATTTGTGAAAATGAAAGAACTTAAAGAATAACTTATAAAAGGCTACGAAACATTTTCAAAACATTCAGATATCCCAGCAGTAGAATGCAGGTTTAAAGTCACTTCAAACCACAGAGATCCTGTTTTCAAAATAAGCCAAAAATAAGTCATTTGTTTCTTTTTTTGCCGTGTGACTTCCAGATTTACACATTATTTTCATCGTCAGTTACCAGTTTCAAACACATCACTTTCATACACTCAAACTCAAATGTATGAAATAAAGTGCTTAATTATTACACCCCATAAAACACCTTATAGTTCTGAATAATAACTGGCGCCCTGTGACTGTGAAGTATACAGACTCATCAAAGGGCTCGGTGGGCATAAGCAGATTTAAAATGTCATTTTCCAGGATCTCACCTCACCATGCAGAGGCAATGAACTGCATCAGAATCAATTTCCAAGTTTTGACTCGCAGAGGCAAATGAGTCTCCAGCGAAATGCTCAGTTTGTATCGGGAATACGTTCAGCCGTGGAGGAAGTTTCGTGCCGAGCTCGTAGACAAAGACTGAGGTTGAGGAAAAAGTAGGCCGTTATATATCCTGTGCACCAGATGGTGAAGAAGACATAAATCAAACCACTTAAACAGGAACGTAAATAGAGACAAGAATGATTCACAAATACGACACAGAAAGGCCAATGAAAAATAGACTTGATTTGTGTGTAGGTCCCAGACATTCACTCACTACAAATACAACATGAGTCACACAACACAGTATAATTGGAAAGCAATCTGAAAACTACTTGTGGAGATTACCCTCAAAAACACCAGGTTAGGTTGAAGGTAATTTGCTGGAGATGTTGGGTAGATTTCTGTATACAACGATGGCTTAAACCTGGATGCAGTTGGGTAAAAATTGGACAGAACACATGTTAAGTTATAAAGAAAACTGTGCTGGGTTGTTGTTCACCCAACCATAAGTTGCATTGAAACAACCCAGAGTAAATCTATTTAATAATCCAATATGTGTTCTGTCTAATATTTAGCCAGCTGGGTTGGGTAAATAAAATGCTGGGTTATTTTCACATTGGGTCAATGTCAGAATTTAAATGTTGTTCCCCCACACCCCACATTTATATATTTGATATATTTTCATAGAACCTTGTATATATCTTTATTGTTATACTCGGATGATTAATGAAGCAATGATACGGTTCATTTATCTTGCATTTACTAAGTTGAGATTGAGTTGTGACATTTCCCTTGACTATGCACAAAATCTAGACATGGGCTGGTCAGTCCAGATCATGAAGTACGACCAGACTTCCCTGTTCTAATCTCCCCTTCCTCGTTTACACAATACAACTGTCTAAGCATTATTATTTATGTATCCGTATCCAGACGTTCTTGAGAAGGGACCAATCATGTGATTGTTCTCCAGACATGTTTGCTCAATAGCTGCTTACATGATTCTTCTAGACATTATCAAATGTTTATCAGGTGACAAGTGCAATGGTAACCACACAATGTCAGAAAAAAGGTACAAAACTGTACCTATCTGACGCTGAGGTGATACCCTAAGGTATCATTTTGTACCTTTACAGGTATACATAACATAAGACAATGTTGTACGTTTTTGGATACATTACTGTACCTTACGGTACATTCACACAGGGCGATAGCGTTAACGCTTGACTGAAGGCTTGTCTAAATCGTGGACAACAGCCAATCACAGTGGCCGCAACACATGCTCCGGTCTTGCATAAACTTAATTTGCATAAGGCGATCTGATTGACTGATGCACGCGTTGGAAAAGTTAAAAAAATGTCAACTTCGGCCGCAAGCAATGGCAGTGACGCGCCGTTGACGGATCCACAATTCAGTCCGCCAACGCATGACGTCAACCATTAAAAATAAATGTTTATACCCCTAACATTTCACTGTTACAAAATTGTTCCTTACACACAATGGGCCCTATTTTAACGATCTGAAACGCAAGTGCGAAGCGCAAAGCGCAAGTGACTTTGTGGGCGGATCTTGGGCGCTGTTGCTATTTTCCCGGCGGGAGAAATAAGTCTTGCGCCAGGCGCAAATGAGTAAGGGGTTGGTCTGAAGTAGGTTCATTATTCATAGGTGTGGTTTGGGCGTAACGTCAAATAAACCAATCAGAACGCTATCCAACATTCCCTTTAAACGCAAGGGCGCAAGTTCCATGGCGGGTTGCTATTATAATGACGGATTTACCAGACGCACGCCAGGAGCGGTTCACAGCCGAGGAGATCGACGTTCTTGTAAGAACAGTCAAAAACAGAGAAGTTGTTTTGTATGGGGATGTGAGAAACCCGCCCAAATCAGCGTTGGTTAAACAGGCGTGAGAGGAAATAGCCACAATTGTCTCATCAGCTGGCATCCCCATCGTTGCGCCAAGCGCTACAATGATGTCAGGAGACGGGGGAATCCCGGAATCCCAAGCTTGCCAGCATAAATCGAGCACGCCGTGTAACGGGAGGTGGATCTGCCTACACATGACCTGACGCCAGCAGAGGACATCGGTGCGTCCACACTCACAGCTGAAAGGGTTTGGGGGCTTTGAAATCAGAAACGCAAGCAAGGTCCAACCCCAAAGTACACTTACAAATCAAGTTCATATACATTAAGGTTTCTTATGAAAACATTTTAATTATTATTTACATAAAATAAACGTAATACAGCCACACAACAAACTTATGCAAATATTTTAATCGTTATTTGCATGAGAATTTTTTAACGCAGCCACACAATAAATAAAAAATTATCACCACAATGCTCACCACCATGATTTCCCTTATCTCATGTGTTAGTATTTTTTATTGTAACAATTTATGATTTACAAAATTAACTGTTGCATCTGTGTAGATTAGATAAGCAATGCACGTTGTGCACGCTATACATTATGGTCGAGCATGCGTCCTTAAAATAGCATAATGAACTACGCACAACGCGCCACTGACTTTAGACTAGTTTTTTTTTGGTTAGTAGCGCAATTGTTTTTTGAAACTGCAAAATGCATCAGGGATGGTTTGCCCCAGAACACGCCTCCTTTTTTTGCGCTGAACCGCCCAGGGAGCGCAAGTTCATTCCCTAGTTTGCCGACGTACGTCTGTGGAGGGAAAAACCCGCTGTGCGCCGGTGCAAGATACAAAATGATACATGCGTCACTGACAAAGTCAATTGCGCTGGGTGCAAGATAGTGCCCCATAAGTCCTTATACACTGTAAAAAAAGCTGTAGAAATTACAATGGTATTGCAGCTGGGTTGCCGGTAAATTACCTTAGATTTAAATTTATGTTATGTACTGGCAAGTGTTTGTTCAAAGTTAAATACATTTTAAATATTAACAAATCTTTATCTTTACAGAATAAAACTATACAATAACAGCCTTATGCAAAGCATTCTGGGAACCAGAAATCATCATCAACCTTTTTCTGTTTTTGGCTTCAGATTTTGTTTCCCAGAATGTTTTGCTTGATGCTGTTTTTCCAGTTTCTACTTCTGTAAAGACAAAGACTTGTAAATGTTTAATGTCCATTTAACCCCGAACAAAATTTTGCCAGCAAATAACACACATTCAAATCCACGGCAAATCACCGGCAACCCAGCTGCAAATTTCTACGGAAATGTAGGGTATAATTTTGTACCCCAATATGTACAACATTTCAATGTGTTGTATATCCATAAAGGTACAAAAAGGTACCTTTGGGTACCACCCAAGTGACTGAAAGCTGTTTGCTAAAAATTTTTTTACCTCTGCTTTACTGTAGCTCTCATCTGATGGTGTCCAAGCTGATGCATCGAGGTGCTTCAAATGTTTTTGTGTCAATATGAAATATAATTTTATGATAACAATCATACTTTTGTGTTTAGTTGAAAAATAAATGAAGGTGGGTAAATAATTCTAGGATTTGAGGGGAGGATTATTTTATAAATTGACAGGCAGTAGAATTATTTAGAGTGGATAAGAAAACATAACGCAACATAATAATACAGTGCTAAGCTTTTTCCATACACTGTAAAACCTAACAGTTAACTTAACTCAAACCATTTTAGTAAACCGGTTGCATTAGGCCATTTAAGTTTTAAAACACATACATTTAAGTACTGTGAACTTGAGTCATGTGCAATTATGCACTTATATTTAAGTAGTGTGAACTTAAATATAAGTGCATAACTGCATGTGACTCAATTTGTTTAAGTTCACAGTACTCAAATGTATGTGTTTTAAAACTTAAATGGCCTAATGCTACCGGTTTACTTAAATGGTTTGAGTTAAGTTAACTGTTAGGTTTTACAGTGTATGGAAAAAGCTTAGCACTGTATTATTATGTTGCGTTATGTTTTCTTATCCACTCTAAATAATTCTACTAACTCTAAATAAGTGTCTGCAACCTGAAAAGTGACAAAACTTTCTATGAAGAGATTGAGAAATGTCGTATGTCTGAGGGGAGTTTTGGTCATTAAGTGTGCTGAAATATTTCTGCTCAAACTTTCAGCGCTCATCAATTCAGACGTTTCAGCACTCATGCGAGAAGTTTCCTTCGCTGACAGCTGAAGCTTCTTAGAAGAATGCTAAAATATCGTACATTTTTAATAAGTTCGGTTGCCTCTGAATTCATATGTGTTATAATAAAGGAAACTGAGAGGAACATTTCAGTGGACTGCAAGCAAACCACTCGCACTCACTCATGCTGGTTATGTTAAATTATAATAGACATGAAACACAGAGAAGACAAAGACATCAGCTATTCTAATAAAAGATATTTTGAAATGCTGGCTTTTAAACTGTCAATAGTATTGGACAGAGTAGTCAAACTTTCTTTTGTCACATACTTTAAGGAAAGCTTAACTAAATTGGGCCTCGTGTGGTTATTTAGCTTGACATTACAGTATGAGAATAAAGCATATAACATTATCTTAAATGCTTAAACAACTTCCCAGCCTAGAAGAGGAAAATATTATTGCTCAAGTTACCTAAATGATAGCTTGTTGCAGTGGCGGCTCGTGACTGCTCATCCGAGGGGCGCAAATTCAAAATATGTGTTCGGAGTGTAATGTGTGTTGCCTGTGTTTTCAAAATATGTGTTTGTTGCGTCATGTGAACCATGTGCATCATGTGTTTTGTCAAAATAAGTGCCTGCTGCACATGCGTCAAAACCGTTTATGATAAAAGAGACGCTCACGTCCACAAAATACACGCAGGACACTCACTTAACAGTAAACTCTTATTACACATGAGATTATGTGAGTATCTGGCAAACGCGAGCGTCTTTTTTATCATAAACCCTCTCCACATAGGATCACTCGACGTGCAGAACACATATTTTGAAATTACAAACCACACACGACGGGCTACATACACGTTGTGTGACGAACTTTGCATTGAGCACCCTCTAAAAAAGAAGTCACGACCGCCACTGGCTTGATGTTATTCATCCATTCGCACTGAACAGTGAATATAATTTTTTCGCAACGAATGAATACAGTACGCATCCAATACAGTGTGCAAGGTTTGTGTGTGTGACAAATTTGTAGGATAATAAATATAAAAAAACTACAGACTACAGTTTGCAAAGATCTTTAGCATCGCAAGGGTTCGAGTCCCAGGGACTCGAACACACATAGTTGCTTTGGATAAATGTGTAAATTTAAACAATATGGCAACACTCTGGCAACCATATGCAACCAATGAGCATCATGATGGTGACATTTCCTACTGACCCTCCAATGACCCTACAAAGAGAATGAAGCGTGGATGACCATAAAGAGTGTTACCAGTTCGTGTAAAAGCTAGGCCGGTCGTATCCCCCTAAATGTGTCATGGACCACAGCTCTGATATTTATTTCAAGACACTGTAGTAGTTGTAAAGAGCTTGCGCAAGTCCCATAAGTCACACTAATGAGAGGTAAGACTATAATGAGAAGAGAGTTGAGGAGGTGAGACAGAAATGGAGATGGAAAACAGTAAAATGCAATATGCATGCCATTCGTAAATAAGTCCAAGCTGTTCACGTAATGTCCATCTATGCTAGGATTTTCGTTAACTGAAAGTGCCTGTATGTTAAATTGCAATGCAACGATATAGCGGTGGAACAGTAGCACTGAAAAGACAAACACAGAATCAGTGTCTAAAGATCGTTAAATTGATTGATATAGCCCTGAATCGAATTAAATCGAAAGAATAAAAAACAAATTGTTGAATGTGTTGACGTAATATCTAATGCACAGTATTTAGGTCAGGACATATTGGATGGCTCCTCCATGTTTTTAAACAGCTAATAGCATTACGTTTACCTTACTAGCTGTGCTTCTATTACCCTTCTTATTGAGCAAATTGAAATAGCGAATTGAAAATGCGCCCAATGGAAAAAGAAATTTTGCATATATCCATATATCGCAAAAAGTTTTTACGCTCGGGTGAGGTGGTTTTTCAGGCAATTCGAACAAGGACTATATTGCAAAACTGCAATAGAAATTATTTAAATATGGTGTGGTATGTTTGATTGAAGGACAAGACTCGCTCTTGCGGTATTTTGATGTCAGTCTAAGCTGCACTGTATGACCTTGAACACACCTATCACCATGGTTTTTGGAATGACTTATTGCAAAAGTCATTCATTGCAACATTACAGTATATTTTAATCGCATAAAATCGGTTAATGGAAACGCATAATTTCCCAATAGTTTTTTTGTCTACATTTTTTTACGCAAGCATTTACGCAAATCTTTGGAAACACAACTACTGATGAGAAAATGAAGTTGATCAATGATCCATATTGGTGGAAGTGAGAGGCTTTAAATTTTAAACACCTGTATCTTCTAAGTAAGATTTTTGTCTATGTTTTGAAGCATACTAGTTTACAGATATCCTTAAAACAAACCCAGTCTCACAGAGTTGCATATACTGTAAATAGCACAAAGTGTAAAAATCGTGCAATACATACGCCAAATTCCAATTTGGCATGCATACGATACGCCAGTCCTTCCCATTCACTTAAACGGCGCATCTTTTTTGTCGTTTTATTTATTGGTTTCTCTATCTTTTTGCTATTTTTACCATTTTCGCTTGGGTTTAGGGTTAGAACAACTTTTTGTTATATAAAAATGACATCCTAACCCAAATCCCGATTCTAACCCCAACTCCAAGTGACCATGGCTTAAAAATAGGCAAAAACATGGAGAAACATGTATATTAAATAACGTCCTTAAAGGTGCAGTGTGTAATTTTTAGAACAATCTCTTGACAGAAATGCAAAATAATATACAAAACTATATTATTAGGGGTGTATAAAGACCTTTTATAATGAACCCTTATGTTTTTATTACCTTAGAATGAGACATTTTTATTTACATACCGAAGGGTCCCCTTACATGGAAGTCGCCATTTTGTGCCGCCATGTTTCTACAGAAGCCCTTAATGGACAAACATTTTTTACGAAGCTGTCTCCGAAGATGACATGTTTGTCTGGTGGCGGCTACTGTAGCTTCTCTATGCTTTTTTTTTCAAGTGAGAGGTGAGCAGTTAACTGAGCCATTGGTTGCAATTCGCAACCTCACCACTAGATGCCACTAAAATTTACACACTGCACCCTTAAGCAAATCTGAAATCTAACCCTAAACCAAAGCCAAAATGGTTTAAAAAACTGAAAAAATTGAGAAACCAATAAATAAAACGACAAAAAAGATGCGTCGTTTAAGTGAATGCGAAGGACTTGCACACCAAATTGGAATTTGGAGTATGTATTGCATGATTTTTCCCTTTGTGCTATTTATACGCATGTGCATGAGACTGGGTAGTTAAAACTGACATATTTAGACTTTTGATTTAAATTTCATTGCTCCCTTTTTCTACAGTAAAATTGTGATTAGGCAGTCTAGCTGTGTTTCATCAGGTTTGCTCTTCAAGATGGAAGATCACCAGGAGCTGGTTTGATCACCACTGTGTTATGCCACTAAAGTTAGAGAGTCAATGGTCTGTCAGTGTTATCCAGAATACATGGCCTGTATCAGATTAGCCATGCAGAAAAAAAAATGAGTCGAGGTTTGGGTTGTTCATGTAATGATCCTCAACAAATGGAGTCTGAGTCATGCCTGCTGACATAATAGAAATCAGAAGCCCATGGGCAACAGTAAGTTCATTTAATATAATAAAGACATCTAACATGATGCTAGCATTTAGCTGGAATGTTTTTTATGTTTCTTTAATTGAATTCAATCTGTCAGGAATCATTACATGAACAACCCAAATCTCTACTAATTTTTGGTTTCTGCCTGGCTGATCTGATACAGGCCACATATTCTGGACAAAAAAGCCAAAACGATCAAGGCTGTAAATGCCACTGACTTTCTAACTTCAACACAGGGGTGCTCAATCCTGCTCCCTTATGATTATTTTGTCTCAACAAAGAACCAGGGTTATCAACAGGTTTCTCATTGCAGTTACATGAGTGTGGTAAGCAGATTGCTGCCACATAAACTTTCGGTGTGGATGAAGATAGTCCAGCATAGAAATGATCCTGCAGAAACTCCAGTACTGTACCTATTGGGCATAACTGGCTTATGCAAATATTCTCCAGGTTCAAGGGTCCTTTTGCCGCTGTTTCTTTCTACCGTACTATCTGCATCCCTTGAGTGACCTGATTCAGCCTGCTCAAAGGGATTTGTATAGGGATGTGCAGTAATACGTAACTTGATATATATTTTAAGGAAATCTGTTATGTCAAAGAGGAATCATATCTCAGCCTTACCCCAGAGTTGGTGTACCCTCTGGAAATGGCCTTATGTGTAAAATATATTTATAACAATTTTTTTTTAGGTAAACATGCAACTCTCATTTGTTAATTAGTTCTCATGCACACACTGTAAAAAATACTTTGCTGCCTTAAAATTTTTTGTTGAATCAACTCAGATTTACAAGTCATTCCAACTAACTATTATTTATCTTGACTAGAGATGAGTTGTTATAACTACAGGTGAATTGTTATAACTTATAAAATTAAGCTGACTTTTCTCAACTATATTTTATAAGTTGTGACAACTCATCTTTGTTGACATGACTTGTAAGTCTTAGTTGATTCAACAAAAAATTTTAAGGCAGCAAAGTATTTTTTACAGTGCATTCTAGGAAAATGTCTTTTAGTGATTTTACAGCACTGTTACAGTGTCAGCTTCCCTGTTTTTCAATTCCTAAAAATTTTTAAAGAAGCAAACTGTCACCGCAATAAATGTAAAGTGCAATTTCAGTATGCATTTCACACTGAAATTTCACAAGAGAGTTTCATTATGAAGCTTCAATGCACCATTATCATTTTCCCTTCTTGTTTAGACACTTCCCTTTAATATAAAACCTTTTGCACTTCCCCCTTTCCCAACATCCAGTTACAGCAGATACACAATCAAGCACTAGTATTTAAGCCAAACAACCTGAACAAAATCAGACTGATGACTAGTTAAGTCAGCACTTTTTCAAAGCATCTTTACAGTGGTAACAGGAACATTTGTTTATGTCAAATTTGAGCATTGCTCAGCAGTAAGTCAATTGATTCAGTTGAGTTGTAAAACATCATCATTTAATACTAAGAAATTAATTAATTGTATCAAAATAAGATTTGTTAATGTTAAACTGTAAATAAAAAAACATTGATCAAAAGCATTGATTGGCTGCCCAAAACCTTGGGCCCTATTTTAACGCCCTAAGCCAGCGGTCACTAACCCTGTTCCTGGAGATCTAGGCTGTGTCTCAATCAACTCATTTGTTCAGTAGTCGGGACACTGATCAATTTCGAAAATCGCGAGCCAACTCAATAAACTTAATAAAATGCAAGAGATCTTTTATAAAGACAAATGTTTGTTTTAGTTTTAATATGAAGGGGCAACAATCTACTTACATTTAAATATAATATTTCTCCAAATGTATGCACGGATATGTAAGAGAATAAAGAAAGCATTTTTAACAATATACTCAACAGGGCCCACTTCAAGGCTAAAAAGCACATTACTTTGTTTATTTGGTGTAATACAATATGGTGGTTTATGGTTAAAAAACGCATTATTTTCCACATACTGTACATTTTACAGTACGCAGCACCCTTTTAAGTCCCGCCCTTGTGAAATGGTTGATTTGTACAAAGCCCATCGTTCTGAGAATCAATACTGCGCCAGTTATTGCTACCGTAAGCTGCACAAAATACCGGCATAGTTGCTCGCTCTCCATTGACTCTGGTGCTAGCGTAGATTGAGAAAACAGGTGACATCCACTGCTTTCACTACCATTAAGCTAGACAGGTGTGGTTTCAGCAACCAGCTACCTCATTTTCACCCACGTCTCACCTCTTTATCCATTTTTGATGATCCGTGAGTGATGCACGGTGATGAGCGGCCAAGATGGCGACGGCAGGCCCCACCAACTATTGGCATAAAAAACTCTTTATAAACCTAGTGGTGACATCACAGACACTACATTCATATTTTTTACAGTCTATGGTTTCAAGACATGGAACAGTCTTGAGCACTTACTTTCTGTCGTGTGCAAGCACTTCCGAGTGGCCAAGACCGCAAGTGTGGGTATTTGGACACAGCCTAGATCTCCAGGAACAGGGTTGGTGACCACTGATCTAAGCACAAGGTCTAAAGCACACGGGACAAGTGCACTTATGGCATGTCTGAATCCACTTTTGCTAGTTTTCCAACTACAAAAATGGTCTGCACATCTGGCACGCAGCCTAAAAGGGTTGTCTTTATTTTTTAAATGAGTAATGGGTGTGTTTTGGGTGTAATGTGCAATAAACCAATGAGCGTCTCATCTACTAGTCCTTTCCATTAAAAAGCCAGTTGGGCATGCGTCATGGTGGATTCCCTACTTACATGCGGGGTTTATAAGCTGAAAATCTGTAAGCATAGGAAGAAGACCACCAGTTTAAGATTGATGTTTTTTATTTTTGTTTAAATTATATTTTTATAATTTATATGATTATATTTTTTGTAATAAAAGCTTTGGTTTTTGCTCTTTAAAAAAGATTGACTTCGGCATTGACTTTAGAGTTTAGACCAGGTTTTAGTTGGTCAACAGCTTTTTATTTTATTTGCCAACAATGCGCCTGAAAAAACTTCATTATTCAGATCAGCATGCCTATAAGTGCACAAATGGGTGCAAATGCATTTACTATTTAAATAATGCGACCAGGGTTCTAAATTAACTTTTTTGATAACCAGCCAATGTGGCTGGTAACTTTCTAAAGTTACCAGCCAATCAGCATTTCCACTAGCCAATCCGGTGAAAATAAGAGAAATTATGAGTGCCACTGAATGCATTTGATAATTTTATTAACATTGTTGGTATGAAAAACACACATAAAGTGAGGCTTCTCTCAGCAAGGCTCTGTTCAATACGACCTGTCTTGGCAGTTTTAATAAACGTTAAGTTCTGTGATGACATCGGGCACTCTCATGGTCCTTTACTGCTTCAACTTTAAAATTATTAGTTCCCACCACGAAATTGTTTGTTTCATTTTATCTTTTGAGTACATGCGACATTTCTGACAAAACATGACGACATTTTAGTTATCAAACACAAGCTTTCTTCATTTCTCTGTCTATATTCTTGCCTCCTCTCGCTCCCAGAAGTCTGTCCCAACCACAGCAACATTTTTTGCTGACTTATTTTAAAAGTCTGCCATTTGCAAGACGTGTGCAACACTTCTATACAATGTCCTTTGCTTGACCCACTATTCTACAGTGGAACAGTTACTGCGAAAGATAAATATGTATTAAAAAATATTTAAGTATCATCTTCATCATACCTAACATTATTAAGCTGTTTAAAGGCATAAATGGCATAAAATGTTTGGAAATAATGACAGCAGAGAAATATTTTCAACATTATTCAATGATAGCAATGATTAATAACTTATTTTTACAAGAATATTTTTACAATATTTTAAGAAACCAGTGATTTTATAACTGCTATAGGAGTTATTCGATCTACGTCATCAATGTTCACGGCGGCCAAGGCCACCTTAATGCACGGGCTTACCTGGGCTGAAGCCCAGGCCAGGGGCCTCCGAAGTTCAGGGGCCTCCCATATGATGAGCTGAAAATGTCATTTTGTTTTGTAACTTGTCAGGTTTTCTGTCAATCACTCTAATTTCACGTTACATGTCTGCTGATTGGGCCGTGGAACTTACCGCGTAAAGTAATTAACTGCGCGTGGTCAACTTGCATTCCTGCGTGTTAGACTGCGTGTGACAGAGAAACGGGAAATAATCCACTAACAAATGAAAGTAATTTCTGAATTCCAGTGAGGTGCAGGTCTCTCTCGCTCCCGTGCTTGCTCTCTCTGTGCTCGTGCAGCTGAGTCTCTGGCATGCAGAAGTCTATCTAACCGTGCGTAAGAAAATGTTCCGCCAAATAAAGAAAGGAGTTCCCGCACATAATGCTGTTAGTTGTTATAAAGTTTAAGTTTACTCGCGTTTATATCAGTGACGCGTGCGCAGCTGGAGGGATGTAGTTTGACGCGACGTTAGCTCACAGTTGGTTTAGAAAGACGAGAAAGAGACGCAACGGTAAAGGTGCAAGTCTAAGAAAGTAAAGAGCGAAAAGACGATCTCAAATGATCATCCCCTGATAGCACCATTCATATTTAAAATCTCCTTATCTAAAGATCTTATATACAGGTATGTTCCCTGTGTGTTTTGTGCATATTCATGCTTGTTCGTTTTACATGCTTATGTATGCATAAATACTATATACAATGCATACTATATCTTCAATATCCTACAAAATAAATGACTTTTTGTCTATAAAGACTTATCTTTTGTTATCATGAATGCATTTTCACTTTTAAAATAAACTTTAACGTCTTATATTTTTAAAACTGTGCTGAGCATTTGGTTAGTGAGTGGCAATGAATTTTCTGCAAATTTGTATATTCCAAAAACAATACAAAGCTTATAAACATATACTTTCACACATTTTGGTTTTATTTGGACTGAGCCGTTGGTTGTAATTTGCAACCTCACCACTAGATGACACTAAAATTTACACACTGCACCTTTAAAAAAAGAGACTCTAAATCGAGGGTATGGGGGCCTACAAAACCTCTCAGCCCCAGGGCCTCACATTAGGTTAAGGCGGCCCTGGCGGCGGCCATGTTGTTGACATAGAACTGTCAGTCTGTCAATTGACAAGCGAGGCAGCGTGGGCATTATCCATGGTATATCGATGTATTTTTTTAAAACCGCGCAATGGTGTGTGGTGTAATACACGGCTGTTCAAACAACAGCAAAAAGAACCCCGGAATTAGTTTTTATGCGATACCGACTGTCAGAAAACATGAAAGGAAGGAGACAGAGGAGTTGAACCAGCGAAGGAGAGACTCCCAACAGCAAAGTCTGTCCCCATAATTTTACCCCAGGTAACGTTAGGGATATATGCCTCACAGCCAAGTCTGTCCCCATAATTTGATCACATATGGTTAGCTGTAAGCAGTGGCTGAAACTGCTATTTCAAATAAGCTGCCATAAATTGAGACAGTTATTAAATTAGTATTAATAACTATATGAACATAATAGGTCTGGCATTAATACTAGGTAGGGAATTAAGGGCCGTTCACATTATAACGATAACTATAAAAAAATATATAGTTTTGAAAATAGTTTTATATTAAAGAGAATAGCGGAGCTCATACCAAAACTATAACGATACAGATACAATGAACGACATCATTGGGATCACTTTCTGAGCGATTTTTCCCACCTGATGAAGGATAAACCATTAATAGCATTAAAATCTATTTGAACTTCAAGTGCACAAGCACTTAAAATGACAGTAAAGCTCATTGCTGAGGTCTAGAGTTACGTGAAACGCAGCGTTTTGAGGACATCTGCAAAAGTTTTTTATTACAAGCAATATTAAAGGCAAGTGATTTGCGCTAGTGCAGTGAGCGAATTAGCATAAACGTATTGTTTGGTGATGTGGACGATAATATAGTTATCGTTATAGTTATCGTTATAATGTGAACGGCCCTTCAGTGCTTGTTTGATGTATGTGGATACTGTGAACGATATAGTTATAAATATCCGGATAAGTTACACCTGGCAATAAGGACGGATCTTTACTTAATTAACTGTCACTGTTCCTGTACAGGAACACCTAGGTTTACTTCAATATTTTGGATGTAAATGTTTATTGAATCATGACAAACTATATATTTTTGGAAAGGTCTAAGCCTCTAGAATACATATTTCAGCAGTGTTTTATAAAATAAATTATGTAGGGAGAGTAATTGATTACTTTATGAAGAGAGTGCGCCTCAAAACATTTATGTCCTGCTAAATGTCATTGTCCCACTGGTGGGATGCCTACAATTACTTCAGTGTTTTGCATATGAATTCTTATCCAATCATGACAAACTGTATATCAATGGAAAGCTCTAAGAGTGTAGTTTTCATTTGTCATCATCATTTTGGGAAAATATTGACATAGTGTGAGTCATTTTCTAAAAGGTCACAGGCCCTCAAGCGGGCCCACATTGTTTTTACATATTTATAATACTAATACCCTATCCTAAACCTAAAAATCTTGACAAACTATATATCTTTGGAAAGCTCTAAGAGGGTAGTTTTCATATTTCATCACAATTTTTGGAAAATTGTGACGTAGTGAGAGTCAGTTTCTAAAACGTCACGGGCCACAGGTGGACCCAATTTGTTTTTACATATGTATAGCACTAATACCCTGTTCTAAACCTAAACAATCTTGTCAAACTATATATCTTTGGAAAGCTCTTAGAGTGTAGTTTTCATATTTCATCAAAATTTTGGGAAAGAAATGAGGTAGTGAGTGTCAATTTCTAAAAGGTCACAGGCCAACATGTAGGCCCAATTTGTTTTTACATATGTCTAACACTAAACCCCTACTCTAAACCTAAAACATCATGACAAACTATATATCACTGGAAACCTCTCAGAATGTAGTTTTTATATTTCAAGGTCATCTGATGATAGAAATAATGTAGTGACAGTTTTTAGTTACATGACCCTACCCCCCATAGGAATGCATATTAATTTTATATATTCATAATTCTAATATCATATTATAAATCTTCAAAAATGTTGACAAACTATATATCATTGGAAAGCTCCAAGAATGTAGTTTTCATATTTCAAACCACTAAAAGTGTTACACAAACGTCATTTTTTGTGATTTTAACTTAAAATTTGGATCCCAACTGCTTGAGACATATGGCCTTATGTTTACATTATTACTTTTGTGAAACATTTTCATTTTTATAATTTTATTTATCACATTAAAGGAATATTCCATTTTCTTAAAAGAAAAATCCAGTTAATTTACTCACCACCATGTCATCCAAAATGTTGATGTCTTTCTTTGTTCAATCCAGAAGAAATTATGTTTTTTGAAGAAAACATTGCAGAATTTTTCTAATTTTAATAGACTTTAATAGAACCCAACATTTAACACTTAACTCAACACTTAAAAGTTTTTTTCAACAGAGTTTCAAAGGACTATAAACAATCCCAAACGAGACATAAGGGTCTTATCTAGCGAAACGATTGTCATTTTTGACAAGAAAAATAACAAATATATACTTTTAAACCACAACTTTCCATCAAGGTCCGGTCCAGCGCGACCTAACGTAAATGCATAGTGACGTAGGGAGGTCACGTGTTACATATATAAAACGCACATTTGCGGACCATTTTAAACAATAAACTGCCACAAAGACATTAATTAGTATCAGTTGACATACAACAATGTAGGAACGGTCCTCTTTCAAGACGCTTGTAAACACTGGGGCGGAGTTTCGCGTTCGTCCTCTGTGACCTCTTGACGTCATGACGTATTGTGGTGATGTAGTGGGGTCAGCTGGCGCATCACGACCGGATCTACACGACGAGAAGTTGTGGTTTAAAAGTGTATATTTGTTATTTTTATTGTCAAAAATGACAATCGTTTCACTAGATAAGACCCTTATGCCTCGTTTGGGATTGTTTATAGTCCTTTGAAACTCAGTTGAAAAAAACTGTTAAGTGTTAAGTATTAAATGTTGGGTTCTATTAAAGTCCATTAAAATTAGAAAAATTCTGCAATGTTTTCTTCAAAAAACATAATTTCTTCTTGACTGAACAAAGAAAGACATCAACATTTTGGATGACATGGTGGTGAGTAAATTATCTGGATTTTTCTTTTAAGAAAATTGACTAATCCTTTAAGGCAATTGGGTCTATTTGATATGGGTCCACACCAATCAAGCTCATCTTCTCTTAATACAGACGAGATGAAGCCATTAGGCTACTGCTCCTCTCAACTCAAATCTACGTGCGGCTAGGGGCAGGACAGATGTCATGTCAACAACATGGCCGCGGTTAGCTACTTCCGGTGTTTGCGAATAAGCCCTATACTAAAATTATCTCAGTCATAGTTACTGCTTAGTGTTTATGTAGTGTCCTAGAGTTAAATATTAGTAAACTTAATATTAG
This sequence comes from Misgurnus anguillicaudatus, assembly GCF_027580225.2. Taxonomy (NCBI): domain Eukaryota; kingdom Metazoa; phylum Chordata; class Actinopteri; order Cypriniformes; family Cobitidae; genus Misgurnus; species Misgurnus anguillicaudatus. The sequence goes on from NC_073345.2 coordinate 14,767,436, forward strand.
TTTCATATCTGAAAATACAGAACAGTATAAGACATAAAAAATTGATTTTCTCAGCAACAATGCAATCGTATAGACTTGACAGAGGTTTTCCTGAGATATATCCTTTAATGTTTGAGACCTGACTGGGTGAGGATGTAATTTGTCTTACCTCCCTTAAACTCATCATCTCATGCCAAAACATTTCAGAAGTCCATCTACAGGAGCCAATAGTGATCGAGTCAAAATAAGATTATCATTATTATGTAGAAACTTACTTTCATTTTCGTCATGTTTTCATAAGCGTACTCAATCGCGTGGTCAGCTGGACTTTTGAATGCGATTGTTCGTTGATGAACCCAAAGATGCGCGCGGACATGGATTTGTGTATGCGTCAGTGCACCTGCTGCGTCGCTTTTACAAGTGTAAGTTGAGTAACTACATTGCATATAGATCTGTGTCGACGCTATTAATACACTAGTTAACTGCTAAAATTTAAACTTGAGATTTAACACCCACAAAAGATTTACACTGGGGCACGTTCCGCCTTCCTTGTGTTTTGGTGGACGCGCTCCATTCATTTCCATGGTTTTCGCACTGGTTTCACGGCTGCGCGCAGCCAATGGGTGTATGAATCATTATCACGTAGCATTACGGCACAGTGTTCATGGGAAATGTAGAAAGTACTGCCAGAGGGATGAATGTCAGAGAACAGAGCTTTATGTATCATTCATGCAATGCCTCATGCATCATCAGCCAAACTGGCTAGTACGTTTTTATTAACACTCGCCAAAATTAATTTTAACCCGCCGGGTTGGCGGGTGTTAATTTAGAACCCTGAATGCGACGCAGGACATAAAACTGCATGAGGCTGAAACTACAGTAGCAAAAAACTCTTGCGTCGCAAGACGTGTTGTTGCGTGTTGTTTGCATGTTTGTGTATTTTTATTAGTCATGTTGCTGAATCCTACATTTACAGTAGATTCCAACACTTGGTAACAACCAAGAAACATCATACAACAGCCAACAAATAAAGACAACAACAACAGTATAAATAAAGACCAAAACCAATTCAATTCAATTTAAATCACATTTATTTGTATAGCGCTTTTCACAGACTGTCGCAAGGCGGCTTTACAAGAGTATGTAAAATATGTGTTGGGTCATCATCTGACTGAGGCAGGATCAAGACTTTGGCTGGCGTAATCGCTAGTTACCTCAAGATGAGCATCCCGAAGTAGGAACAGAAAGCAGAAAGAATTGCTAGAAATGTCTTTGTGGTGCATTTCCAAGAAATTGGCTGATTTTCACTCTTCCCTTTTTGCACACAATAAAAATCAGCCAAATGAGCATCTCAGGCACTCAGACAGAACTCCAGCTGCTCAGACTCAACAAGACTCTTTCATTTCCACGAGCTCAAGAACGGCACGCAGGTAAATCTATAAACTCTCCAAATAATACAATTCAGATACTAAAGATGACCTTAATAATGCATCTACTGCCATGCCATTTAAACATATTAAAATAAAGCAATAAACCCCTCGAAGCGTTGGGTTACCAGTGCATTTTATAACAGCTAAGGGGCGTTGTTAGGCACGACGTGAAGCGGAGTGCCTAAACCCCCTTAGCTGTTATAAAATGCACCTGTAACCCAACGCTTCGAGGGGTTTATTGCGTTTATAAAACGGTTACTTCATATGCATAACGTTAGCGGGATTTTATAAAATAAAACACAAATAAGTTGTAATTATATTAGTACAAATATTACTCTTCCGCCAAACAAAGTAGTTCCTCAGAATCAAGTGTGGCTGCAACAGAGCGCAGTTCACAAACAACACAGACGCAGCAAAGGCACAATGAAAATATGATTTAAGACTGTGGTGTTTATTTTATAAATCAACATTCATCTAATTTATACATTAACATTTATTTCGTGCAACTGTTGAAGTGATGATCAAATATGCTTGGAAGCATGCTTAACTATTTCCCCGTCAGCGTTTTTTTAAGTTGCTACCCAGTTTTAGTTGAAGAAAAATTATCTTCTTTAAATAAACATAATAAAAATAAAATATCAAATGAAAGAACAGTCCATCCGCTTTCCAACAACATCAAAAAACGTTTCATCCTACCTTCATTTGTTGTCTTATCAGTTATCACCTCTCAAATTCTCAGCTAAATGCGGAGATAATTCCATTTTTGTGAAGAACTTTGTAAGAGATCAGATTCAGAGCCTGATCAAAACACACGTCACGCTAAATCCACCACAACGCTGTTGTGTCGAGTGAATGCCTCAGTGTTTAAGTTGGGTAAGATTGCCCTCTAGTGGATAATAGCGGAAATATCAATAAGACAAAAAAAACTTCAGAGAACGTTTTCTCTTTATTGACGAAATGTTTTATTTATTGACATTTATCTGGATATCGCCATAATTGTGCAAAGGTAGAACAATAAAAAAATGATTAAAGACTGTGGTGTTTATTTTCATAAATCAGTACGCAGCAACAGTGGCGCAGTGATACTTGTGATGCGGTCTGAACCGTGGGTTTACCGGGGTATTTTATCACGGCTTAGAACGCGTTTCAACCAATCAGAATGAAGAACCAGAACGAGCCGTTTTATAACCGGTATTAAGGACTCTTCACATCACAATGTTTATCTTTTTATGTAAAAGCTTTAGTAGTGTAGTTTTGAAAATATAAACTTTCATGAAAACTAAATAGGTAAATTGAATTCAGCAACACTTATGATGTGACTTATGATGTATATATGTATGAACAATTGTTTCGGACAACAACATGAAGTAGCAAAAACGTTGTTCTTTATAACACCGCACAGAGTTTTTCATCTTTTATATTTTAAACAATGGCAATGTGTAAGCACAACTATCTTAACTATGAATCATAAGAGATTTGGAATAACTAAAGTTATGATTCTTACTTTTTCTTATTTTTTCAAAGTCAATCATACATGTTACCATAGTATTTCCATTACTTATATGTCAAAGTTAATCTTTAAAAACTGGCTAAGATCATGTTCAGATCAAGCCTCACAAATTCTTTTTTGTTTGTTTGTTTTCCTATTTCTACTAATTGTGAAGTCTAAATCTCTTCCTCTTCTCAGGATGAGATTGGCAGTTCTCCTCATACTCCTCATCACCCTGATGTTCAGTGATGGACAGATGAATGTCAACAATAATCAACATAACACGCATCCATGCCAGACATCTGGGAATAACAATGCTTATAATACATTTAAAAACCATCATATTCTCGCATATGATTTCGACACAAACAGTCGAAATGCTTGGGCTGACTACCTAAGACGAAAAAATCTTTGTGGCAGAGCTCGAGTCCAGTCCTTCCTCAGTGAAAATGATGAGGATAATATTACACAAATCTGCAATGGAGAAGGCATTAGAGACAGAGACAACATCTGCATCAGTAAAAATAGGTTCAGATTGGTTGTTGTTAGAAGCAGTTTTAGAAATGAAATGTGTCATTTTAACTTTCGAACTACGTGGTCTTATGTGAAGGTTGCTTGTGATGTTATTGACAACCGCTGTTTGCCTTCACACTATCATGGACAAACTAACACAAGACCTTCCCGGTTTGGTGATGTCTGCACACCTTAGACAGCGTGAAACACAAAATGTAATGTTTATGGCTGTAATTTCTACTTAATCTCTATAGGAAGTTCCACATAAGCATTCTTCTATCATTTAACATAGCTTCTGCATATGCTTTTAATCCTTTTGTGATTGGAGGATTGAGATTGTCATTTTTGTGAACGCTTTATTTAATCTTTTTATAAGTGAATCAGTGAATATGTGATGAGAAATGATTAGTGATTTATCAGATTAGAAATTATTTTTGTTTCTTACTGTATTCAGTTAAAGTGTAGCAAATATAATGCTGATCTATTCAATAATACTGTTAAAATGCAAATTGCAAAACCAAAGTTGTGTTATTTGTGCTAATATAAAAAATGTACTAATAAAGCATTACAAGCAATATCAGAATTTCATATATATTAATATATTAGGGCTGTCAACAGATTAAAATATTTAGTCTAGATTAATCGCATGAATTGTCATATGGGTTTAATCGCACCTTTTTATCTGTTCTAAATTCAGTGGCAGCGTTTCACAAAAACCTACAGGGGTATGGCATAATTTTATTGTACAAGAAAGACATTCTCAAATAACAAATCTATGAAACCACATTATGTGTGTACATACTCCACCAACGTGTACAAAATCATACTAAAGACCGCAAGGACGTACACTTACAGACAACAATACCTAAGCAATGCAAACAAAAAACAAAAATAGAAACTGAAAATCATGGTTGTTTAAAATACTTTTCAAAGACTGTAATTCATAAGTGCAACTCCAGTAAAACTTAAACAAGATAATATCAACACAAAACATTTATACTGTAACATCCTTTTACAAATCTTGTCATGACAACCGGCAATAAACAGACGTTTAAATGATGTGATAAAGCACATGAATTAACCAACTAAGGCTAAAATACTAAATAAAACTCTCAGTAAAACAGGGCTAAATGGAAAATCAAGTCTTACCTTTTGTCCTTGTGCAGATTTTATTGCACAAGTGGCCATATTCAAAAATGCACCCAAATAATTAATACAATTCACTGCGACTGCGCTACAGTTTCCCAATGGAACTGTAAGGACATGTTTATATATCCACAGAGAACAAATCATATTACTTCTAGTATAATGTTTGCATATAGCTCGAGTTTGGGGGAGAACCGTGAGTCTGTTTGAATGTTTGAAATAGAACTTTTATTTTGAAAACAAAGGTAAAGAAGAACAACACTACACACAATCTTTAAGTGAGATCCAGACTATAACAGCAGCAGTCATTATAAGACCTCCTGCAGGTCTCCTGCAGCTATTATAAGTTGTGTTTGACTTCAAACTGCGCTGCAAGACTGACAGGCAATGACATCAAAGTACCGCGAGGGTGATTAGAGAAATCATACAGAAGCAGGACCTGAAGTTAACTTTTTTGACCACCAGCCACTGTTGCAGGTGGATTTAGAAATCCACCTGCCACAGTGACTTTTTACCAGCCAGTTTTTTTTGCCTGGATAGTGAATTGTAACGCTGTCTTTATTGTATGAATTAAATATAATTATTTTTTAGAGCTACAAAAGTGATTTTCTCTTTGTCTTAGGTTGTTTGATTAACATTAATGACACAGACTTAAGGAGGTTAATTGAGGTTACTGTCTCTTTAAGACCAGCACAGACTGGTTTTTGACTCTCTATACATACACTTAAGACATAAAGAAATGTTTTATTAGAAAAAGAATACTGTTGAGATCATTTTGTTTATATGTGCCCTGTCAAGAGCAAAAAGATTTTATGTACGCTTGCTGCTTTTAGGAACGCGTCTCTCCGATGTGCCCTATTGAGTCCCCTTAAACCTGCGCCCGCACACAGAGACGGAGGTGGCACAAACTGGGCACATAAATGCCCCACATACGTTGTTTTTCATTACTCTATTCGCAAAATGTACGTTAATGTACTACAGTATAAGACACAGTAGCGTACCCTCTTTAAGATGTACACATCAAGAGTTCTGATATCTGTCACAGCAGAACTACACATCTGTGCAACTGCGATTGTACTATGTCAGCATTGCATTCTCATCCCATCTTACCAACAGTTTAATACTTACTCGCACATCCAAACGTAGTTGGAGAAGTGCCTCATCTTCTTTCCAATCGCATGAACGTTGCGAAACATCAGTCGCCTCTCAATGAATCACTCAATTTGCATCAGTGATATGCGCAGGTTGATAAGAAATGAGCGAGTGCCGGTTACGAGTCATCCAAAAATATTTTAATGATATTCAGGCCGCTGTCGGTCGGTCGGGTTTAAAAACTATTTTAAACTATTGCGGGCGGGTTAGTTGAAAACGTTGGTCGGGAGTGGGTTGTTTATACATTGACCCGCGCATCACTGATTTGCATTGGCTACCCGCCAATGTGGCAGGTAGATTGACAGTGTTACCCGCCAATTGCAAAATCCACCCGCATTTGGCGCGTGGTCGGGTGTTAATTTCAGGCCCTGTGCGAAAGGACCATAAATAGGGGAGAACTAATGAGGACAACAGGTGACATGGGTCAAACAATAAGGATGACAAGGGAGTGGGGTAAAAGAGACAAGACACCGGGAACATGTGGTCTAGTAAAACCAATACTGAGCCCACGTGATCCCACACAAAACATGGGTCTGTCATAATTCTGCCACAAGACTAGATTAAACAAAGGACAAGATGGCAGAACCATGACAAACAATGCATGACTTGTTGGAATCTGACAACAAATGATAGAGCTACACCTGTTAACCAATTAACCAAGGTTAATTTTGAGAAAAATTATATCAAAATTACCCAGGGGCACCACTAAGGGGGGAAGTTAGGACGGTTCTAAGGGCCTACACACTTTTGACTAGAGGCACATCCATTTGAGACATGCGCACAATCAGTGGGGGCTTGTTTCGTGGTATGGAGCAAAACGCCAGTAAACAAAGCTTAGTATAGACGGTTTCATCGAATGCACGTGCGGTGACGCGATACGCGTCTGGTCCGACATTTACTTCCGGTTTCAGTTTTTTAATGGTCTGACTATTTGCTTAACTGAACTCTTGAACAAATACCTCGTCGAAAATAACAAATGTTTTGGTTTCCTAGGTAACCTACGTGTTGTTTTTTTGCTTGTTATATAAATAAACTACGTTTAAAGTACTTTGTTGTAATTATTCTTAGCGGAGTTTACTGGAAGTTACGTGTAGACCACGGATGCTGCTTGTTTATGTTTTTACTGCTGAAACGAGAACAGTATAGGTCTGGACATCAAAAACGAAAAAAGGCTTTTCAGACTGCGCTTAACCCTGGGTTACCTTCGCTCTTAACCCTGCTTTTAACCCAGGGTTAAGGATCGTTTCACACTTGTAATTTAGAAGCAGGGTTATCCTTGAAATTAAAAATCCTAGAGACTGAATACATTATTTTAAGAATCATACAAACCATATCATGTATGTTTAGTCTTTGTTTAAGAATATTTCATTACTGTACTGTATTTTTCTATTAAATGTACATTTGTACAATAAATCATCTTATAGCTAGACATGGTAGGTTTCTGACTAAACACTGATTATAGTGTTAAAAAACAATAGCAAACGTTAGGTATGTATTATTAAATTGCAGCAGACAAAGATTTTAGATAGTAAGGTTGGCTTGTTTTTTTTTTTTTTGGTGCAACATGGGAGTGGTAGGGGGCCCAACCTCATATTCATTCACAGGGCCCAGAATTGTTGGTGGCGCCCCCGAAATTACCACATCCATCATTAAAATCACTGGTAAAACTAATAGATTTGGCACACACAAAGTCAAAAACAATTTCAATGTATGTTACATTTTTCTTTTATTGTTTGATTGACATTGAGACAGACAGCTTTAAGATCTACTGTAATGCAATTATCTAATATAATGCTACAGATATTTTTCCTCAACAGTTAACCAAACATTCACTTAAGACATAACAGATTTTCTGCATGAATTCTTGTCAAAACAGATATTTTTGAAACTGTAATTCTGTGTATATGGGGGTTATGTGCACGCCCTTCAGATGTGTCAGTCAGCGTGAGGAAGATCAATTTTGAGTCTTGTCGCTTTTAATAACTATTTTAACATTAATTAGGTCCCAAACTTTATCTCTCTTAATAATTATTTTAACATCAAGCAAGTCTTGCACTCTATTTTCTAATTCCTGCATGTTTTAAAACCGAAACCAAAATCTTTGATGCACAACTTCGATCCTTTGTGTATTAGTTAAGCCCTTTACTTTCAGCCCTACACAAGTATCACTTTCATGCCCTGCGCCATATTATTAACATAGCAAATGCATTTGCGCCCACTTGTGTACCCATGGGCGTGCTGGTCTAAAAATGAGGTGTGTTCAGTCGCATTAATGGCGCATTGCTATTTGAGGCAACTGAAATAGACTACTACAGTATATTTTTATTTAAAGTAAGTAATATGTGCCTATAAATGGGACAACAGCGCACATACTCTTTGCTTAATATACACAAAGGGACGCGCAGCAGAACACAAAACTTTTTTAAACATGAAAAATGAAAGGAATAAAATGTACTTGTGTCTCTTGGACATAAGTAAGGACAGTTTACAGGACATTAGAAGGCGTACACTGCAAAAAATTACCCTCTTACTTAGTATTTTTGTCTTGTTTTGAGTAGAAATATCTAAAATGACCTAAGAAAATAATACTAGTTTTTAGACAAAAAATATACAATTTAAGTGAATTTTTGCTTAAAACAAGCAAAAATAACTGCCAATGGGAAGAGAAAATTTTACTTGAATTAAGTGTTTAAGAAAAAATAAATCTTATTTCACTATTTTTTTCTCACCCCATTGGCAGATAATTTTGCTTGTTTTAAGGACAATTTTACTTAAATTGTATATTATTTTTCTTAAAACTAGACTTATTTACTTAGGTCATTTTGCTCATCAAGAAAAAGCATCTTAATTTAAGAATTTTTAGATATTTCTACTGAAAACAAGACAAAAATACTAAGTAAGAAAGTCATTTTTTTGCAGTGTAAGCTGCATCACCTGTAACATGGTAGGTAAGCTAAATGTTTTGCTTTAAAAAAATGCAAATATTGCATTTATTGGGAAAAAAAATGTAATAGTGAGATGGAAAGTAATTTTTAAGTAATAGGCCAATTTCCCAATATGGCCGCTTTGAGCGAAGTAGGGAATACTTCCTGTTGCACCTCTACAATCGCCACCCAATATAATAATAGACTGACACCTGCTTGTTTTCTCCCAAACATGAATGTACTTGTCAAAATAACATTAGCAGATATTGTCCATTTAGGTATTAGTTGGAAAGGATGGAATAATGTTACAAATTCTTTTCTCAGCATTTCTTATTATCAAGACATATGTTGGACAGCTGGACATTTTAAAATGTGAGCGGCCAATTAAAACCCTGCTGATTTACTTATTACTTCTTGACTAAAAAAATATATATTAAGGAGAATCAAACTTTAATTACAAAAATCTTTATATAATAATTAAAAAAATACACAAAATATAAAACATTTAAAAAATTTTTACATCAATCTTAAACTGGTGGTCGTCTTCCTTTGCTTACAGTTTATCTGCTTACAAATGTTTGCCATGTAAAAAGGAAATCCGCCACAGCGCAAACGCAGATGGCTTTTAAAAGGGATGGGAGGCAAGAGTCTCACTTGTTTAATTCACCAAAACACACCTAGTACTCAGAAAGAGAATAGAGACAAAGTTCTCCAAACAAGCAAACAAAGACTTTAGGGAACCTTCCAAAAAAAATCACTGATAATTTCACATCAGACATTCAGTGATTAACTTATAAAGAGATTAAATGAAGCGTTAAAAAAGACAATCTCTCCTAGTTTAGGATCATGTTTGTGATCGTCTTGGATAATAAGACTTATGTGAAACGTTGGAAAAGTTTAATTAGAAATTATTGCTATTAACTTTTCACTTTTTGGCTTACGCTTCATACAGATCTCACCATTTGAAGGTTGTGTGTTAGTTTGTCCATGATAGTGAGAAGGCAAACACCGGTTGCCAAGAACATCACAAGCAACCATCACATAATACCACTTACTCCTTAACTTAACTTTACAACGTCCATTTCTCATAGTGCTTTTAACAATAAACACTTTGAAGCTTCCCCTACTGATGCAGATGTTGTTTCTCCGTCTGATGCCTTCTCCATTGCAGATTTGTCTAATATCATTCGTATCATTTTTACGGAGGAAAGACTGGACTGAAGTTCTACCACAAAGATGTCTTGTTGTTAGGTAGTCTGCCCAAGCACGTTGACTGCTTGTGTTGATATTATATGCAAGAAAATGCTTTAATTTAAATTGATTATAAGCGTTGTTATTCCCAGATCTCTGGCAGGGAAGCCTGTTATATTGATTATTGTTGACATTATCCCATCCATTGCTGAACATCAGGGTGATGAGGAGTACGAGGAGAACCGCCAATTTCATCCTGAAAAGAGTGAGAGATTTACCTTTACAATTAGTAGAAATAGAAAACAATTTTAAAAACAAGATTTGTGAGGCTTGATCTAAGCACAATGTTTTGCTGAAGATTAACTTTAGAAAAGTAAAGTAAGAATCACTCATTTAGTCCAAGTTTTTCCAAATCTATAATGGTTATTGGTCATGATTTGAACTACTGCACGTTGTTGTCTTAAACAATCATTTCATACATATTTACATTATGAGTCACAATACATATGTATTTGAATACATCAATACATTTTCTGAAATTCATTTAAAATTTAACTATAAGCCTTAAAGTGGTGTCAGTTTGCCTACCTAGCTCTTATAAAGTGTACTATTTATGACTAAACTATCTTGAAGCTTTTACAAAAAGAAGATTAATACTTTGAGTCCTTAAGACCAGTTTTAATATGTTAAAATTACACTATTAAATACAGTAGATGAATTATTAAGATGATCTTCAGTATCTAACATTTACATTTGTAAAGTATATAGATTTACCTTCTATAAGTATAAGTTCTTGAGCTCGTGGAAATGAAAGAGTCTTGTTGAGTCTGAGCTGGAGTTCAGAAAAGGGTGTTGGTCTCACTTGTGTTTATCTCATGCCATCACCAATGCACATGTACAAGGGGTGTAAAACCCATCGCGGATCTGAATATTTTTTGTTTGTTACAGTTTTTTTATTGCTAAACGACAGTGAGCACATCTGGAGCTACATGTGCAAAACTCTAACTACAGTCTGCACTACCAACAGTCACCTGAGCTAAACTGTTCACGTCACCTGCAAAACTCACTCCAAGCAACACAACTCTTAAAGGACAAGTTCGGTATTTTACACTTAAAGTCCTGTTTTCAGATTTTGACTGAAATTTGGACATATGATGCTGTCCCGAGAATTTTCGGGTGTTTGTTCTATCACCTCCCACCTCTACAATGGCTGTTTAATATGGAAAGAAATCAGACCCAATACCATCAACAAATACATGCACAGTTATCTGTGAACTGGATGCATGTGTCACCACTAGGGGCTGGCTGTGCTTGACTAAAGCCACGCCCCTTTTCAACTCCCACCTCGAGGAGGTCCCCAAAGCCAACCCAATGACCAGACAAACACGGAAACAGGTGAGTAAAATTTAAAACAAGCTTTATTGAATTTAAATATTTAAAAGAACTGGGGAATTGGGGAAAGGGGGATTTAAAACTAATAGGCTTCTTCTCCTCCCTCCAGGGAGACTGCAGCCACGGGCAGACAGGGGCAAGGGCAACAGGGGTGTCAACCACCATAAGCCGGGAGAAAGAGGGAATCGTCAGGCTCCGGCCTGGACCCTGTTAACCGTGGCGCCCTCCTTCTTCTTTCCTGGAGGCAGAACAATTTCGGTGTGACTGGTAGGAGATTTTCCACTGTCCGTGAACCTTTCCTCGGTCCGGCAGGGGGTCCTCGCCCCACGTGCCTTCACGTCCCCCGCAGGTGTTCACTGCGACACAGAAACACGGTTAGTGTGGATTTGGTATGCTTCTCACCGGTTCTGCCGCTTACAGCTCTCGGGGTAGGTAGCGCGTTACACCGTCTGTCCTCCGATTGTTCACTCTCGTCCTCCTTTCTCTCCTCAGGCGGCCACTAGGACACAAAGGCACTGTTACTTGGACTTTGAGTATGTCTCACCGGTTCTGCTGCGTACAGCTTTCTGGGTAGTTATCACGTTCACAGTCTGTTCTTCAATGGTTCACTCTCGTTCTTCTCTCTCTCCACAGGTGGCCGCTAGGACACAAAGACACTGTTACTGAGACTTCGAGTATTTCTCACCGGCTCTGCTGCATACAGCTTTCTGGGTAGGTATCACGTTCACGGTCTGTTCTTCACTTATTCACTCTCGTTCTTCTCTCTCTCCACAGGTGGCCGCTAGGATACAAAGACACTGTTACTGAGACTTCGAGTATTTCTCACCGGCTCTGCTGCAACAGCTTTCTGGGTAGGGATCACGGTGAGAGTCTGTTCTTCAATGATTCACTCTCGTTCTTCTCTCTCTCCACAGGTGGCCGCTAGGACACAAAGACACTGTTACTGAGACTTCGAGTATTTCTCACCGGCTCTGCTACATACAGCTTTCTGGGTAGGTATCGCGTTCACAGTCTGTTCTTCACTTATTCACTCTCGTTCTTCTCTCTCTCCACAGGTGGCCGCTAGGACACAAAGACACTGTTACTGAGACTTCGAGTATTTCTCACCGGCTCTGCTGCATACAGCTTTCTGGGTAGGTATCACGTTCACAGTCTGTTCTTCACTTATTCACTCTCGTTCTTCTCTCTCTCCACAGGTGGCCGCTAGGACACAAAGACACTGTTACTGAGACTTCGAGTATTTCTCACCGGCTCTGCTGCATACAGCTTTCTGGGTAGGTATCACGTTCACAGTCTGTTCTTCAATTATTCACTCTCGTTCTTCTCTCTCTCCACAGGTGGCCGCTAGGACACAAAGACACTGTTACTGAGACTCCAAGTATTTCTCACCGGCTCTGCTACATACAGCTTTCTTGATAGGTATGGCTTTTTCTTCTCCGTAGGTCAGCAGAGGGGCGAAGGTCACACACCACCTCACCGGGTCGAGCGCTGCCCTCTCTCCACTGCCCGTAGGCCGATCGAATCCTGGACAGGGGCGCCCCTTTGTAGGGACCGCGGGGGCGGCGGACTCTTTCGCCTCTGACTCTGCGACAAAAGACAGACACAGGTAAGTGTACACCACGAATACTTCCAATACTTCACTCACAGCCCTGGACAGCTCTTGGTCCGCGTCCCTTCGTCCTCCGAAACAGCACACAGCGTATGGTAGCAGAAATTTCTGAGGTCGTTAGCCCCTCCGTCCTCTGCCCAGTAGAGAAGATGGATGTACGGGGCTTCGTCTACAAGACACACAGCAACCCACAGCAAATACACAGCACCACTCCAATGTGAAAGCTTATTAATTGCAAAGTCTCACTCACCACGCTATAAGTGCAACACCACAAGGAAAAGCGCCCGGTGTCCTCCACTGCGCTTGGGCTAGATAGGGGCGATGGCAAACACGACCGAAATAAAGTCTCGTTGCTGTGGCTGTTTTAGATCTATGCTTCCAAGCGGCTCGCCCACCACGCTATTATAGGGGCAGGGCCGCCCGTTTCCTCCTCGAGGACTCCAACGATCACACAGGTTAATCTCTGCAGTTTAGTCCACCCCAAACAAGTATACTCACAGCGGATAGCCTTTGTTTACGTTGTACAACAAGGTCAGTTTTCTTCCTGCTTTACTCCTTCAAAAGTACTGGTTAAACCAAAGTTCCTTTCTACTCATCGGATTTTCCGTTTACTCCAGCAGGTCCACCGTCAACTACAGTGAGAGAGGGAGAGAGAGAGAAATACAGACAGCCACCACGTCTGACAATGAGCACAGCTCCGTTCCTCAGCACACACTAACAACGACCACAACTGTCATCTAACTGCGCTTTTTATACTCCTCTTTGTACTCCAGTTATCCAATTACTCGGCGATCTCTTCAACTAGGCACAGCTGTGCCCAATCGGCTGATTACAGCCTTCGCGGAGCCGCCGGATGTCCGGTGTTTCTGTTTTTCCGGTCGGGGCGGAAACATCCGGGCGGAACCAAACTTCTTCAACTTTTGGTTCCGCCCTGAAAAATCGTCACCCCGTGACATCCTCCCCCGCCAATGCATTCTAGTCCCTGGAATGCCTTCGAGTAGTCCACTCACCATAGCGGGAAGGGGGCCGGCCGCGATTCTCCCGTTGGGAGCGCCTCACAGGGGAGTCAGGTTCGGCAGGCTCGGGCACAACCTCAGGTTGTCCTTGGGCGGCCGGGGGTTCGGCTGGCTCTGGTGCTGGTCCTGGCTGCCTCTGGGCGGCCGGGGGTTCAACTGGCTCAGGTGCTAGCTCTGGCTCTCCTGGGGCGGCCGGGGGTGGTGCCACCACGGGTAAGCCTGGTACCACAGCCCATCCTTCCATCCAGGGGGCCGTTGGTGCCGGTTCCGCAACTACCTCCTCCGTGACCTCGGGATAATTTGGACAAGGGCGAATCATGTTTCGGTGTACCACACGTTCAGGGCCGGCCTTTCCTTCCGGCCGGATGGTATACACCGGCTGTCCCGGTCTCTGCTGCCTGCAGATTACGTACGGGGTGGCCTCCCAACGGTCACTCAACTTTCCTTTACCTTGCCGCCGGTTGTCTCGTACCAAGACTCTCTCTCCTGGTAACAAGGGGGCGTCCCGGGCCGTCCGGTCGTACAACCGCTTGTTCTTTTCTCCTGTGGCCCGTATCTTCTGGGATACCTGCTCGTAGGCAAAGTGCAGCCGTTGGTGGTGGCGCCCCACCCATTCCGTCACGCTTCCTTCCTCCTGGCCAGCGGCCGCTCCCAAGACCAGGTCCGTCGGCATCCGCACATGCCTACCGAACATCAGATAAGTGGGGGCATACCCCGTCGTACTATGAATGCTGTTATTATAAGCTTGTAAGAGGTTCGGTAGAGCACTCACCCAATCACTCTGCTTCCGTTGATCCAGGGTCCCTAAGAGCCCCAACAGGGTTTGATTAAACCTCTCGCAACAGCCGTTCCCTTGAGGGTGATATGACGTCGTATGGGTCTTCGTACACCCATACAGCTGGCATAATTCCCGGATCACCTTTGATTCGAAATTTGCCCCTTGATCTGAATGCAAGAACTCTGGACATCCGAACGTTTGGAAGACGTGCCGCCATAGAGCCGTTGCGGTGGTACTTGCCGTCTGATCGAGGGTGGGGACTGCCCATGCGTACTTCGTAAACAGGTCGGTGATTACTAAGATGTTTGGATAGCGGTCCTGTGGCCGGCCCAGTGTTAGGAAATCCATCGCCATGATGTGGAGGGGAGCTTTGGCACATATGGGTATCATCGGCGCTCGGGCCTCTCGTCGAGACTTGAACAACATACACCTGGGGCAAGCTTGGACCAAGCTACGTACTGATGCTTCCAGCCCCGGCCAGTAGAAGAACCTGCGCAGCAGCGATACCGTCCGTTCTTGACCCTGGTGCCCCAGCTGGTCATGGTAGGCGGACACCAGGGCTGCTGCTTGGTCGGCGGGCACCACGATCTGGCGCACCTCCTCGTCCAGCTTCGGATCACTAACTTTTCGGCACAGCACCCCTTCCTGTAGCTCCAGCTTGTCCCACTGTCCCAGCAGTCTTTTTCCCGTCTCTGTCTGGGTCAGCCTCTCGGACGACGTTGGCCGCCGGCCTTGTTCCACCCACATCTTCACCTGGCGTAAATCCTGATCCTGGGCCTGCCGTTCTTTCCACCGGCAGGGGTCCCAACCCCAGCTCCCGGGTACCGCCTCCTGCTGGCCTCCTGGTGCTTCCACGACCCCTATCAGATAGCCTTCCCTCTGGCTTTCCTCTTCTTGGCCATCACAGCAACCGGGGCCGTCCACCTCTGGCAATCGGGACAAGACATCCGCGTTCGTGTGTTCCCGCCCAGGCCGATACTGCAGTTGGTAATCGAAATTGGCAAGTTGTGCCACCCAGTGCTGCTCCACAGCCCCCAACTTCGCTGTCTGTAAATGTACCAGAGGATTATTGTCTGTAATCACCGTTACCTTAGCACCCCAGAGGTAGTCCTTAAACTTCTCACTCAGGGCCCACTTTAGGGCCAGCAGTTCCAGTTTGAATGAGCTGTAGTTTGCATCGTTCCTCTCCGCCGGGTGGAGGCTTCGGCTTGCGTAGGCGATCACCCGTTCTGTCCCCGCTTGTCGTTGGGCCAAGACTGCTCCCAGCCCCAGGTTGCTAGCGTCTGTATACAAGAGAAATGGTTGGGTAAAGTCTGCATAGGCCAAGATAGGAGCCTGTAAC
Organism: Misgurnus anguillicaudatus; assembly: GCF_027580225.2. Taxonomy (NCBI): domain Eukaryota; kingdom Metazoa; phylum Chordata; class Actinopteri; order Cypriniformes; family Cobitidae; genus Misgurnus; species Misgurnus anguillicaudatus. Next base: position 14,783,397 of record NC_073345.2, read on the forward strand.
AATTCCTGTTTCAATCTCTGAAATGCCCCTTCACAGGACTCATCCCAATCGATAGGGGGTGACCCCCGTCCCCGGTTTCGCCCTGTGCCGACCAGTAGCTGGTTGAGTGGCTTGGCAATCTTTGAAAAATCTTTTATGAACCGCCTGTAGTATCCCACAAACCCTAGGAATGACCGCACTTGCCTCACAGTCTTGGGTGCACTCCAATCTCTTACCGCGGAGACCTTCCCAGGGTCTACGGCCACCCCAGCAGCGCTGACCACGTGGCCCAGGAACTGGACTTCTCGCCTCAACAGATGGCATTTGTCGGGTTGCAACTTCAGCCCATATTTCTCCATCGCCTGGAAAACCTCTTCGAGGTGTCGGAGGTGGGAATCGAAATCTGGGGAGTACACAATTACATCATCCAAATATACCAAGACTGACTTCATTAACTGACCTCCAAGACAGCGCTGCATGAGGCGTTGGAACGTGGCTGGGGCGTTACAGAGCCCGAAGGGCATCCGTTCCCACTCGAATAATCCGAACGGGGTCGTGAAGGCGGTCTTCTCCCTATCGGCCTCGGCCACTGGCACCTGCCAATATCCACTGGCCAGATCCAGAGTGGAGTACCAAGCAGACCGCGTGAGACCGGCAAGGGAGTCTTCAATCCGGGGTAGGGGAAAAGCGTCTTTCTTGGTCACCAGGTTAAGCTTCCGATAGTCCACACAAAACCTCCAAGCTCCCGACTTTTTCTGCACAAGTACGATGGGGGCTGCCCATGGGCTACTGCTTTCCCGGACGACGCCCCGCTCCAGCATACCCTGCAATAGTGAGTGTACCTCTGTATACAAGGTAGGTGGGATCGGCCGGTACCTCTCTCTACTGGGTCCTGCATCTCCAGTCGGAATGTGATGTTCCACCACCTTAGTGCACCCATAATCCTCCTCGTGTCTTGCAAACACATGTTGCCATTTCTGAAGGAGGGCTTGGAGTCTTTGTGTCTGTGCCTGTTCCAATTTCTCCCCTTGCAGGGACTCACCGGCCAAGTGTCTCGGCACGTCCCTCCCCCCGTTGTTCGAGGGGGCTTCTATCTGTGTCAGGGCCACCTCGATGACGGTGGGGCACACCTGACGGAAACTAACATCTCTCTCCTCCCTCACCTGATGGGGTGCAACCCCCGTTAATCGGGCCAGCCGCTGGTGTCGGTGTAAGTGTACTGGATAGGGGTGGTCATTTCGGACCTTCACAGGGACCCTCCCCCGGCGGACCGCCGCTAGTCCTCGTGCTACTTCCACTTGGGGGCAATCGGCGTGGGGTTCAACCAATACCCATTCTTCGGGGCCAACTCTTCGGGGGGCTACTCTCACCCACACCATGGCCTCACTCCTAGGGGGAATGGACAGAGCAAAGCGACACATCACTCTTTCTACCTCTTCCCGGTCCCTGCGGACCTGGGTCATCTGGACCCGACGACAGTCGGCTACTACTTGCTCCCATAGGGGCCTCTCGACAGGGGAGATCCTAGGGCCGGGCTTAGCCCGAAATAACTCCTCCCAACACTCGGAGAGGACGTTCATACCTAATAGGGCTCGATGGACACCCAAACACCTGTCTTCCACGATAATCACTCCTTTTTGGGGAACCAACACCCCGTGAACCTCTAAGTCCGTCAGCCGGTAGCCAATGTAAGGGATCTCTAGGCCGTTTGCGCCCCGCAACGTCAGCCAGGGGGCCTCCCCTCCTTGGGTCTTCTGCTTCCCGAATACTTCCTGTGAGAGACTTTCCGCAAACAATGTCACTTGAGAGCCCGTATCTACTAGGCACTGTATTGTCTTGCCACATACCTTCACCTCCGCCATTGGGCTGTGCCCAACCATCTGGTCCCTAGACTTCTCACGTCTTCCAGGGTCTTCTCTAGGGGCCCCGGCCACACGACCCACTGTGGCCGGTCGTCTTAAAAACCCCCCTCCGATGCCCTGCGAGGCCCACACTGGCGGCTATAATGCCCTGGTTCTCCACAACGATTGCAGATTGGCCGCCCTTGGTCGTCCCACTCGAAGCGGGGCCGGTTCAAACGATTCGGGCGTCCCGGTGGCTCTCGGCTCCTCTCCGAGTAGACTCGCTCTCGGGGTGCCGGCCTCGGTTCCTCTCGCGCCCTACTTTGGCGAAGTTCTCCCAAGAGGGTCTTAGATAGTTCCGACATCTGCTCTCGGACATCTTTCAACAACTCTACCCTCAGGGCTTGCTTCCAATCTGCGTGTTCAGGTGGCGCTGCTGTGTTTCCACTTACAGCTGCACATACAGGGGTTTCACTTACTTCGACCTCATCACCCTCCAGGGCCAGCGCCTCCTTCTTTAGATCTTCGAAGGTAAGCCCGGGGTCCCTCCGAAACTGGACCCTCAGACTTTGTCTCACGGGGCCCTCTTTCATCCCCAGGAGGAACTGGTCGCGTAACAAAGCCTCTCCGTCTCCTAGCCCATGGTCTCGTCGGGCTTGCAGGCGAGTGAACTGCTCTCGCAGCCTGAGGGCAAAAGCTCTGATAGGTTGTCGGGGGCCTTGCTTACAATTAAAAAACTGTGAACGGAGGACAGCTACGGGGGTATGGTCACCATATTGTTCGGCAAGAAACTGGAACACAGTCTGGGCGGTGGCTCTAATTGCTTCGGGGGCGGCTTGTACCTCTCGCCGTGCTTCTCCCTCTAGGGAGTTCAACACAAACTGGAGCCGCTGGGCGGCGCTAAGGCCCTGTAAGTCGGCCAAGTACTCCAGTTGGGCCCTCCATTCGGTCAGGCGTACCTCCGACTCTGCTCCTCCATACTTCTGGACCCATGGGCTGCCCATGATAACGGACGTGGCACGGGGTGGGGCTGCAGGCCCCGCGTTGTCAGTCATTGGGTGACCTTGGTTACTCAACTCGAGGTGGGATCCTGCCGACTACGCCAAAATCTGTCACCACTAGGGGCTGGCTGTGCTTGACTAAAGCCACGCCCCTTTTCAACTCCCACCTCGAGGAGGTCCCCAAAGCCAACCCAATGACCAGACAAACACGGAAACAGGTGAGTAAAATTTAAAACAAGCTTTATTTAATTTAAATATTTAAAAGAACTGGGGAATTGGGGAAAGGGGGATTTAAAACTAATAGGCTTCTTCTCCTCCCTCCAGGGAGATTGCAGCCACGGGCAGACAGGGGCAAGGGCAACAGGGGTGTCAACCACCATAAGCCGGGAAAAAGGGGGAATCGTCAGGCTCCGGCCTGGACCCTGTTAACCGTGGCGCCCTCCTTCTTCTTTCCTGGAGGCAGAACAATTTCGGTGTGACTGGTAGGAGATTTTCCACTGTCCGTGAACCTTTCCTCGGTCCGGCAGGGGGTCCTCGCCCCACGTGCCTTCACGTCCCCCGCAGGTGTTCACTGCGACACAGAAACACGGTTAGTGTGGATTTGGTATGCTTCTCACCGGTTCTGCCGCTTACAGCTCTCGGGGTAGGTAGCGCGTTACACCGTCTGTCCTCCGATTGTTCACTCTCGTCCTCCTTTCTCTCCTCAGGCGGCCACTAGGACACAAAGGCACTGTTACTTGGACTTCGAGTATGTCTCACCGGTTCTGCTGCGTACAGCTTTCTGGGTAGATATCACGTTCACAGTCTGTTCTTCAATGGTTCACTCTCGTTCTTCTCTCTCTCCACAGGTGGCCGCTAGGACACAAAGACACTGTTACTGAAACTTCGAGTATTTCTCACCGGCTCTGCTGCATACAGCTTTCTGGGTAGGTATCACGTTCACAGTCTGTTCTTCACTTATTCACTCTCGTTCTTCTCTCTCTCCACAGGTGGCCGCTAGGACACAAAGACACTGTTACTGAGACTTCGAGTATTTCTCACCGGCTCTGCTGCATACAGCTCTCTGGGTAGGTATCACGTTCACAGTCTGTTCTTCAATTATTCACTCTCGTTCTTCTCTCTCTCCACAGGTGGCCGCTAGGGCACAAAGACACTGTTACTGAGACTTCGAGTATTTCTCACCGACTCTGCTGCATACAGCTTTCTGGGTAGGTATCACGTTCACAGTCTGTTCTTCACTTATTCACTCTCGTTCTTCTCTCTCTCCACAGGTGGCCGCTAGGACACAAAGACACTGTTACTGAGACTTCGAGTACTTCTCACCGGCTCTGCTGCATACAGCTTTCTGGGTAGGTATCACGTTCACAGTCTGTTCTTCACTTATTCACTCCCGTTCTTCTCTCTCTCCACAGGTGGCCGCTAGGACACAAAGACACTGTTACTGAGACTTCGAGTATTTCTCACCGCCTCTGCTGCATACAGCTTTCTGGGTAGGTATCACGTTCACAGTCTGTTCTTCACTTATTCACTCTCGTTCTTCTCTCTCTCCACAGGTGGCCGCTAGGACACAAAGACACTGTTACTGAGACTTCGAGTATTTCTCACCGACTCTGCTGTTTACAGCTTTCTGGGTAGGTATCACGTTCACAGTCTGTTCTTCAATTTTTCACTCTCGTTCTTCTCTCTCTCCACAGGTGGCCGCTAGGACACAAAGACACTGTTACTGAGACTCCAAGTATTTCTCACCGGCTCTGCTACATACAGCTTTCTGGATAGGTATGGCTTTTTCTTCTCCGTAGGTCAGCAGAGGGGCGAAGGTCACACACCACCTCACCGGGTCGAGCGCTGCCCTATCTCCACTGCCCGTAGGCCGATCGAATCCTGGACAGGGGCGCCCCTTTGTAGGGACCGCGGGGGCGGCGGACTCTTTCGCCTCTGACTCTGCGACAAAAGACAGACACAGGTAAGTGTACACCACGAATACTTCCAATACTTCACTCACAGCCCTGGACAGCTCTTGGTCCGCGTCCCTTCGTCCTCCGAAACAGCACACAGCGTATGGTAGCAGAAATTTCTGAGGTCGTTAGCCCCTCCGTCCTCTGCCCAGTAGAGAAGATGGATGTACGGGGCTTCGTCTACAAGACACACAGCAACCCACAGCAAATACACAGCACCACTCCAATGTGAAAGCTTATTATTTGTAAAGTCTCACTCACCACGCTATAAGTGCAACACCACAAGGAAAAGCGCCCGGTGTCCTCCACTGCGCTTGGGCTAAATAGGGGCGATGGCAAACACGACCGAAATAAAGTCTCGTTGCTGTGGCTGTTTTGGATCTATGCTTCCAGCGGCTCGCCCACCACGCTATTATAGGGGCAGGGCCGCCCTTTTCCTCCTCGAGGACTCCAACGATCACACAGGTTAATCTCTGCAGTTTACTCCACACCAAACAAGTATACTCACAGCGGATAGCCTTTGTTTACGTTGTACAACAAGGTCAATTTCCTTCCTGCTTTACTCCTTCAAAAGTACTGGTTAAACCAAAGTTCCTTTCTACTCATCGGATTTTCCGTTTACTCCAGCAGGTCCACCGTCAACTACAGTGAGAGAGGGAGAGAGAGAGAAATACAGACAGCCACCACGTCTGACAATGAGCACAGCTCCGTTCCTCAGCACACACTAACAACGACCACAACTGTCATCTAACTGCGCTTTTTATACTCCTCTTTGTACTCCAGTTATCCAATTACTCGGCGATCTCTTCAACTAGGCACAGCTGTGCCCAATCGGCTGATTACAGCCTTCGCGGAGCCACCGGATGTCCGGTGTTTCTGTTTTTCCGGTCGGGGCGGAAACATCCGGGCGGAACCAAACTTCTTCAACTTTTGGTTCCGCCCTGAAAAATCGTCACCCCGTGACACATGTTACAAATGTATTTTACTATCCACGAACAAATGTCTTTAGATTTGAATATGTGAAATTCAGAATTTGAATGAACGTGTATCGATTTGTACAAATGTACAAATACACATGTTTAATTGTGTATTCAAATATCATAATTCGCGCGTGCAAAAAGGGAGATGTGCATTTGTGGATCGGATGGCGCGCGTGCGTTGGTCCCGCTCTGTTCGTTTGTGTATTGGGACTTTCATTTCGCCGTTTGGAGCATTTTGTGAGCCAAATACAAACAACTATCAATGAATGAACTAAAAAGATGTCTTTGATTTTGTGTCTGCGAATTTTAATATTTACGTGAATGTGCATCGATTTGTACAAACAGAGACATATTTGTGAATTCAGTTGCCATATTTCGTATCATTATTTCACAATTTGTGCACGCAAAAAAGAGGATGCGCATTTGTGGATCAGGCGACGCGCGTGCATTAATCCTGTTCTGTTCATACGAGTTTTGAGACTTAAGTTGCGTGGTTTGCATTGAAAGATCCACGAGCACAGATGTGCTATGAAAAGAGTCAACACTAGGTGTCAGTCTAACGGAGTTTCACACATGGCGGTGAATTCTGTTTTCTGTGTTTCCCTTTAGTCTGGTGTTTTTGTAGGATTGCGTTTATTATCTATATATATTGAATGTTTTGGTGGCTTGGCTACTGAGATGTGTTTGTGTGCATGTGTGTAATGTATCTTTGTTGTCCTTTGGTGGTGAGTCAATTATTTTTACAATTTAAAACATTTTAAAAAGTAATACTTTCATGTATTAAACTATACCATTTATTAAAACATTTCATAATTTTTCTATTATTTCTTTTTACCTTATATATATAGCCTACGAGTTTGTTCTACAATTATTTTGTTACATGCATACAAATTAATATGCCCCAGCCTGTTTATAAATAACACTTCACATCATGGGTTTGTGCTATATTTATGTATTTATTAAGAATGTCCACATAATAATTATTAAAACAATTTTATTAAAACAGGTCATAAAAACACCACAATAGAAAACTGGGGAAAGTATGAAACACCCAATAAACTGCATTATAGAACACATCAAACTACTGGGTTTTTTTTTAGTATAAACCATTCAAATCTTTAGTCTTTATAAATATATAAAAACATACCGTGATAAAAACGCCACACCAAAGGGAAGGGAACAGACTTTGACAGAACACCTGAAATCAGTTGCTTTGGACCTACTAATTAACGCAATCCTGTATTACCGCACTGACAAGCCAACCGCATGAATGCAACCACGGCGCTTTTTACATTGAATTAATGAAACTAGCTATGACCTTCTTGTTTTTCACATCATACATGTATAATGAAGGCCAAATAAATTGGTAAGAGGTCATTTCGTTAAATCACAGGCTACAGCCAGGGCTGGATTTTCAATATTGGGCGAGTGCCCCAGGCAATAGGGGGTCACCAAGGTCTCCAGACTGCGGCCAAAACGTTTTTACAAGTACTCGAGCATGTGCGGGCACTACGGAATGCACGATCGGGTTTTAACCGCTCAATTGCATGACGCGTAATCGCGTATATCGTTTTATGTCACCATGCGCTCGGTTGATTTTACCGATGGATCTACGCAGCCCTGGTATAGTTAACACATCGCACTCAGAACCGCGCCGGTTAAACATTACAGCGATGAGAGATAAAGAGAGCCGGACAACTTTTAGCCTACATTAACACTAAAAACATTATAGACGAGAATAAAGGTCTACATCAGTGCCCAAGGAAAACTAGATAAAAGATGAAAAACGTGTAAAGGATACAAGCATGTAAACTGCTGCCCTGCCACTCATCTCATTAAAGTATGCTATCTAGATATAACTTATTGTAGCCTATATGTAGCCTATCTTATGCCTAGTTAAGGGGGTTGTATGAATCTTTGATTCATAACTTCCTATTCTGAAAGTTTCATTAATTGTGCATAATGATGACATGTGCAGCAACTGCATAGTTAAGTCTATTTAGTATTTTTCAGTAATGCAGTTATTTTGGGAAAATGTCAAAATATTGCATTGTAGGCTTATTTAAGGTGTGCCCTAAATTTTCTGCTAGCGCTCCTAAAATTTTCAGTCAGGGGCTACATTGCTCCTAATAACAAAAACGTTAGTCTGGAGCCCTGAATGACTAGTTTAAAATAATAAATAAATAAATAAAATATATTGGGGGGGGGCACTTCACTGTGTTAATCCGGGCCTGGCTACAGTGAATGCGTGAGAAAGTGAAACTGAGATAATAGAATGATAGCGTCGTCTGCAGATTGTCTGCAGATGCAGTATTAAAGATTAAAATAACTTTAACTGATCAACACAAATATAAAATGCCATAATATAATTGACGTTTTTTACCAGCATTTAAACCTTTATAGTTTTTTCTTTGTGTATCTGCAACATCCGCCCGTGGATGAGGAAGCTGCAGCCAATGTCGTTGGCTTTTTTCTTTATAGTGAACTAACTGAACACTTGACTCTTACCTGGGCATTTAGATATTCAAGTTTTCATTATTAATTTCTGGGTGAAACATTTTAAGCATGATGATCATCTGTCGACTCGACAGTTTCAGCACGTCCTTGCGGAGAGACTTTAACGTCTTTTTGTTCACTCCCCATGAGCTGAACGATTTTATTTTGTACTTTTTTATATATATTTTCAACATATATTCAAGAAACACACATGATATAATGTAAGTTGTTATAGATAGAATAAGCTTGTTCTGAAATGATGACAAAATCTAAATGACTGAAAATTATCTTGAAATGATCCATCTTAATTTAGCCAAAATACTGATTCATTCGTTTTCATACTTTATAGATAAACATTAATTTATCTAATCAACCTATTATCATCAAATGCGTATGAATAGCAATCAGTGTGACTATCGTGCAACACATGGCCCACGCCAAATTCCATTTTGCGTGCATATGCCAGTCCTTCCCGCTCACCTAAATGGCGCATCGTTTGGTGTCGTTGTTTTTTTGTCTGTTTTTTAAACCATTGCCGATTGGGTTTGGATATCATTTTATTTTACAAAAACTTACTCTAACCCCAAACCCAAGAGACAATGGTAAAAAACAAATGAGAAACCAATTATTAAAAAACACGAATAGATGAGCCATAAGGGAACAGGAAGGACTTGCGTAACATATTCACTCAAAATTGTAATTTTATGTAGCCTATGTATTGCACGATAATCAAACTGCGTGTTATTTGTACGCATTTCATGAGAATACTAATATATTATTGAAAATGGCCTAATTTAATATACAGTGCTTGTGTATTGCATTCGTTTTGTACATTTACAGCGCAGTGTTCTGTATACCGATGCTCTGAAAATTTGCACTTAACAAGCCTAAACCATGTTCTTTAATTTATTTATGTATTTTTGTTTAAATGTAGCTGTAGTAGCTTGTGTTGATGATGTTTCTTCTCATAAGGGTTAAGGCATAGCACCCAACTTCTAGTGTACCTCGTTGTTCTGGATTTAAATTATATTTTTAGTAAATAAAGGCCGTAAAATTGCATACAGCGCCACGCAAAATCACCGCAAGGGAAAGTCCGACACCGCTACAAAACTAGTTCAGTGACATTATTTGTAATTTAATCAGTAATTTTATTTAGGAGCTTAATAAAAAAACGTTACCGTGTGTGTAATGTACTGTCACTCAGATCAGGATCCTTACTGCCTTTCCTGATCTGGGTGACAGTACATTACATTTTTATTAGATTATACTAATCCAATAAACAGTCGGGATATATAAATCCAAGTAAAGATAGGCAAAGAAACGCTCAGCAACGTATGGCAAAGCAAGACTTCGCACCGAACAGGTTTGGTGAGATCTAAATGAAGATCTAAATGAAATAAATAAAGTCCACCAAATGAAGAACAGGCGATGCGCGCAATCAGTCTCAGGTACGGGCCGATGGGAAATTTAGTAAATGTTAATATTCGGGCGAGTAATCCCTCTGACGACCCAAAGACGAAGCCTGAGGAGCGCTTTTAACAACAGGCAACAGACTTTTTTACAATTTATATCATACTAATTATGTACGTTTATAAATCATGTTTTCGTTCATAATTTATGAACCGATCAGCAGTTCAGCACTATAAAGTGTGTATAAGTAGGCTACTTTGTTAATACAATATTCTATAAGTGCTTAAATATAGGCTATTATTCACATAACCTTAAATAACGTATAATCTGATTTAGGTTCTTAATTAAATTTAGACTCCTATATCAGATTATACATTGTTTGGCGTTGGGGATAACAGCATAGGTCCTAAGCAAAGCAACTGATTTCTGGTGTTCTGTCAAAGTCTGTTCCCTTCCCTTTAGTGTAGCGTTTTTATCACGGTATGTTTTTATATATTTATAAAGACTAAAGATTTGAATGGTTTATACAAAAAAATAAAATAATTTAACGTATTATATAATACAGTTTATTAAATATTTCATACTTTCCCCAGTTTTCTATTTTGGTATTATTTATAACCTGTTTTAATAAAATTGTTTTAATAATTATTATGTGGACATTCTTAATAAATATAGCACAAACCCATGATGTGAAGTGTTATTTATATATAAACAGGCTGGGGCATATTAATTTTTATGCATGTAACACAATAATTGTAGAACAAACACGTAGGCTATATATATAAGGTAAAAAGGAATAATAGAAAATAGGAAAATTATGAAATATTTAATAAATGGTATAGTTTAATACATGAAAGTATTACTTTTTAAAATGAAGTGAATTATACTGTAAAAATAATTGACTTACCATTAAAGGACAATAAAGATACATTACATACATGCACACACAAACACATCTCAGTAGCCAAGCCATTAAAACATTTAATATATATAGATAATAAACGTAATGCTATAAAAACACCAGACCAGGGGAAACACAGAAAACAGAATTCACCGCCATGTGTGAAACCCTGTTAGACTGACACCTAGTGGTGACTGTTTTCATAGCACATCTGTGCTCGTGGATCCCCCAACGCAAACCACGCAACTTAAGTCTCAAAACTCGTATGAACAGAACAGGATTAATGCACGCGCGTCGCCTGATCCACAAATGCGCATCCTCTTTTTTGCGTGCACAAATTGTGAAATAATGATACGAAATATGGCAACTGAATTCACAAATATGTCTCTGTTTGTACAAATCGATGCACATTCACGTAAATATTAAAATTCGCAGACACAAAATCAAAGACATCTTTTTAGTTCGTTCATTGATGGTTGTTTGTGTTTGGCTCATAAAATGCTTTAAACGGCGAAATGAAAGTCTCAATATACAAATGAACAGAGCGGGATGAATGCACGCGTGTCACCTGATCCACAAATGCACATCTCCCTTTTTGCACGCGCAAATTATGATATTTGAATACACAATTAAACATGTGTATTTGTACATTTGTACAAATCGATACACGTTCATTCAAATTCTGAATTTCACATATTCAAATCTAAAGACATTTGTTCGTGGATAGTAAAATACATTTGTAACATGCATCCAGTCCACAGACAACTGTGCATGTATTTGTTAATAATATTGAGTCTGATTTCTTTCCATAGTTTAAGGGCACTGGAACAATCCTTCCTAAAATGCATTAAACTTTCATTTACAAAGACGTGAAACTCAGCGAGTGGTCAGGGGTGTTCACTTATATGCTCACACAAAAATTGCTGCAAAAGTTGCTTTCCAACAGGTGTTTTTGTTGTAAACTTGTGGACTTATTTTTCCAAACGCCTCACACCCGTACATTCTTCCATTGAGAGCTTGAATAATAGACATTCCAGCCCAGTTGGTGGCGATAATCCGCCTTTGCCAATTGCAAGAATACTAACAACGTTCCCGGCGCGGAGTAATACCGTACCTCACATAGATATGTATATAAAGGCTAGATGGCTCGTCCGCGCTGCTGGCCAATTGAGTGCAACGTCCGCATTTTGGCGGCCATCTTACGACAGGGTGCTCGCTCACTCGTAGCATTGAGTTTTAATGATGCAGGTACTTTTAAATGACCATAACTTGTGTAGCAGAGCCAGGAAGGGCATTGGTTTAGGTCACGTGATGTGATGAGAATTATATAAAAGGCAAGCTTTGGGGCTACTCTCGTGGGACCCGATCCATTGTTTCTGCCAAGGTATGTGCGTTCGCATGGTGTGTTGATCGTTTTGGTAACTTTATGGATGCGCTTGCTCATGTTACTCTGTTCAACAATAGGACCATTTGGCTAACTGGTTGTTGGCGTGGGCTGTTGGCTACCTCAGGTATGTGAGTTTCATTTGTTGTTTCATATGAGTTGGTGTACTGAAATTTACGTGCCTCCACCATTTCAGTGTGGTTTGGCGTTCGTTTGAACTGAACGAGCCACTGCGAGGACGTTCTTGTTAGGGGTCATTCCCGCAAGTTTTCGGTACGTATTGTTTTGGTCGCGTCAAGCGCCAGTTTCTTATTTATTTTATTAATACGCTGCTATGTGCTCGACAGGTTGATCTGGCCTTTCTGATTACCGTCCAGGAACAGAGAGGGTATTTGCCCGAGTGTGTGACGGCGCTGCTGTTTTGCCTGTGGGGAAATTTTATGAGTGTTTTGCTCACCACCACTTGCCAGTTCGGTCGTCGACGGCAAGCTGTTTACCGTATTGCCAAGGGCGATTAAATTGCCGCTTTGCCTACGGCAGGTTAAGCTGCTGTGTACAACTCCTGTCAGTGTTTGTTTTTATTAATGAAGACTTTACGCGTCGTTCCTTCACGGACAAAGTTATTGTTACCCGCCTTAGGAGAAAGCCCTTCGGGACACCGTGACTTCAGCTCGAGGTATCGGGTTTCATTTTATTAATATTGTCGACGTGAATTGTCCCTGATTTTGTGTAGTATATTGAGGCGTGTGATGCTGTGTTTTATGTGTGTTATGTATTTCGTTTTTGATGTATTTTCTGTTTTTGGTTTGTTTTCTTTATTTTTGATTTACTCCCTTACTACTGGGGATTGCTACTGTTATGACCAGTAGGTCATGCTAACTACGGCTTGAACGCACCCTTTTGTATTGCATCTTTACTTCAAGGGAGTGCCTTACTCTGAGTTTACTTACAATCTGAAACCCTTATTAATGGGGTATTGTGTCTATGAGCAGTAGTGAGTGTTTTTGTCTCTTTACGAGAACACAAATACCTGTATTTCCGATTTGAGCATTGGGTTCGTCCCCGTGGTAATGGGACTTCTTTTGAGTCCTTTTGATTAAAGTGTTATTTTGTTTTTGTTTTCATTTATTTGATGTTTTGTCAATCAAGAGTGTAATTTTCTTTAAAGGTTGAGTGTTTCTGTGTTACTGTTATTTTGTTTTGGGTTATTTGTGTGGGGTGGGTCATCATCCTCTTGGAGGGAGGTATCTTATTCTTTTCTTTGTGTGGGTTTCTGACACTGTGTGCTGTGCTTACCTGATGATCTTCACCTGTGTGCCGTGTGCATAAATTTGGGATTACAAAGTATATGTGTGTGCAGCTAGGGGTTATCTCCCGTCCCATTAAGTATTGACCCATGTCCAGTAGGTGTGTTTAAATGTTGTGTGTTATTCTAAGTGACCTTTTATTATGTGTTGTGTTTAAGATTTTAAATACAAAATAAAAGTATATATATTTTCCTATTATTCTGGTGCCTTCGTTCCTTGCTCCCCTCCCGGTAACGAACCTGTGTCCTTTGAATTGTTCCCCTGACAGTCAGGGGTGGCGTAGTCGCAATTTGGCCCTTCCGGGTCTGGTTATTTACATCCTTAACCTTTTTGATAGACGTGTTCGCTGCCCACTCGACCGCTCTATTACCCTTTTGGGTTTAGGCCGGCCGCAGTGGAGCGTTTACGTGACGTGAGAAACGCACCGCTCCGCTACACTTGCTTAATTTTTTACCGATTTTCAAACGGTTTGGTTTGTTATAAACGTCAAAGATGTACCTATGACACTGCATACCTATACTAAAAATAAAAAATAAATTCATGAAACATGTTAAAGCATCCAGAATTATAGCCACGTTAATAACGTTTGTAAAAACCCAAACCGTTTGAAAATCGGTAGAAAATTGAGCAAGTTATGGTCATGTAAGATGGCCGCCCGGTGATGCCGTTAGGGACTCCGCCTTGAGCCATCTAGCCTTTATATACATATCTATGGTACCTCACAGCACACATCTTATACAAGTCAATGGAGTTGGACAAAAACTACGATCTTCAAGTCTAAGATTGTTATTAGGTATTATGTCTGTGTTTTATCAGGTTTGAAACTTTGTTCTGCAAGATGAAAGATCACCAGGAGCAGGTTTGTGCACCCCTGTGTTACGTCACTGAAGTTCGAGAGTCAGTGTCATTTACAGACAAAGTCATTTTGGCATTGTTATCCAAAATACATAGCCTGTATCAAATGAACCATGGAGAAACAAAAGTGTAACAGAGAGAATGAGTAGAGATTTGGGTTGTTCATGTAATGATCCCTGACAGATGGGGTGATACGAGTCCGGCTGAGTCATGACTGCTGACATAATAGAAATATGCAGCCCATGGGCAACAGGAAGTTCATTTTATATAATGAAAACACCCAGCATGACGCTTACATTCAGTAGGAATGTTGTTGTTTTCTACTTTGTTTCTTTTAGTCTGCAGCTGGGGGAACACAATTGCTTGAGCGAGATTAAAATAATGAATTTGTTTTTGTTGTTTGGCAAGGCTTTACAAAATACTTAGATAATATCTCTTTATAAAAGCGAGTTGAGCTGACGCATGACTGTGCTGTCACTGCCCTTCATATTTGATGAGCTCAGACTTTCGCTCCAGGCTCTGGACTTCAAAACAGCCACATAGGACTTCAAGTGTGCTGATGGCCAATTACACAACAGGCCTGTGTAGCTCCTGTCTGCTGAATGAGAGCTATGGGGTCATTTAAAAAAAGTGACATTTGTGTTCCTCTAAAAACATATATAAAATATGACTTTAGCATTCAATAGCTAATTTCAACTTACGACATCATTTTAGACATTTTTAAGTTTACTCCTTCGAATAGATCTAAAGAACCTGTGTCCCAGGTTATGTGTGCAATCTGCTAACATCATATTAACTTTAACTAATACTCAGCTCTCCAAAATGCTAGATTCTGATTGGCCAGTCACAACATTCCAAAGTTTGTTCTTTTCAGATAACAACCTCTCAAAACTGATAACACACGGTAACCCAGATGCTGCAAATCATTTTGACAGGTACAAAGCATATTTGGCATTATATTTACAAATGATTAAACCAAAAAAAGTGTGCTTACTATAACTATATGGCTTAATTAAGTAAATACAGTAAATTCCTGTTTAAGATATTCTGTATTGTACTTGTGAACTGTAATGTTTAGTCTTTACATTATGAATATAATGATGTTTTGCCTGTATTAGCATCTTCATTACACTACCAGCAGGCATTTACAGCCCACAAAGACTTCTGGGAAATGCGAAGCATATTCATCATCTCATTCATTACATCATCTCGTTTCCTCACACACATTCTCTTGAGGTCAGGCATTATCTCCTTCATTGGTGGGCTAATCTTAACGCAGCCTGTCATCTCCTGCCCGCATGCTATTGAGGGTCTTCAGGGCGAGAGTGTGAATCACTCCAGCTGTAGCGAATCAGGAGAAGAAGTGGCAGGGGCCTTGATGTTTGTATATACGATGGGGAAGATCCTCCTGACCCTGCATGGAGGAAAGAGGTTTGGAGTCGTCTGTGGTTGATGCTACAGGACAGTTCTGCTCTACTGGTTCTACCCCAAAGCGGCTCCCCGGAGACGACCGCACGCTGACTCTTTTCACGCTGGCCGACTGAGCTGCATGTTAACTATTTTATGTTTCCTTTAAGGGAAAAGAGAGAAAAATAAATAAGGAAAATTATCAAGTCTGTGTGTTATACTGAATGATCCAAGGAATGAAAACATGCTTGTTTTATGAAAAATGTAATAGTCGGTTGAGAACATTCATTATAGTTTAACTTTTCTTTGCCGTCAAGATCTATGGGTATATGGCTGTCATCCACAGAAACATTTGCTGGCATAACTTTGCAAACGCTGTGAATCCTTCAGTATTTCTTTGCTTTGTTAGATTTCGTACAAGTTTAAAGGGACACTCCACTTGTTTTAAAATAGGCTCATTTTTCAGCTCCCATAGAGTTGAACATTAGATTTTTACCGTTTTGAAATTCATTTAGCTGATCTCCGGGTCTGGCGCTAGCACTTTTAGCATAGCTTAGCATAATTCATTGAATCTGATTAGACCATTAGCATCGTGCTAAAAAATAACCAAAGAGATTCTATATTTTTCCTATTTAAAACTTGACTTTTCTGTAGTTACATCGTGTACTAAGACCGACGGAAAATTAAAAGTTACGATTTTCTAGGCAGATATGGTTAGGAACTATACTCTCATTCTGGCGTAATAATTAAGGACTTTGCTGCCGTAACATGGCTGCAGCAGGCACAATGATATTACGCAGCAGCTGAAAATAGTCCTAATTTCGGCTGCTGTGTAATATCATGCAGCCATGTTACGGCAGCAAAGTTATTTATTTTCTGACACAGTATACAGTACCTACAGTCTTCTGTGTGATTCTTGATCTGTAAGAGATGAACGGTTCTGGTAGGACTAAATAAGCAGCACAGAGGATGTAGTGGATCTCAGTGGTTTCTTAATGTTATTTCTGTAGTCATAAACTTGTATACTTCAGCATGCACAGGAAATTACCCTATCAAAATGTGTAAATTAACAACTCAATAAGTGTGAAAAGTATATGTTTGGTATTTTAGTCAACTTCCCTTATCTTAAGGTCAGAACATGCCAATATCAAAACTAAAAAACAGGAAGTAAGAGAGACATATGCTTGTTTAAAACAAAGGTCACGTTTAGGTTAAGAGCCCAATAATTTGGGGCCCTAGACTTAGAATAAAAGGGGATGGCACCCCTAATTTATACCATTTGGGTACAGGTATGGGTACATTTGTACCTATGAGGTACTAATAAACTAATGCAGGGGTTTGAAGAGATGTCATGACTTCATAGTCGCTGGTTTTGATCTTTTAAACTCACGTTATCATCGCCACAGAAGAGCAGGACAAAGAGAGTCAGCCTGTGTGCACAAAGCATACACACTCTTAAAATAGCTCATTTAAAGCTCTAATAAGCAGGCATTTGCGGTTGCGGCACAGTCAATGATGCAGCCACTCAGTTAACGATGCAACGGCAGAAGCAGCAACAGATGACTTTTTAATGTGCTGCTTTCACTCCATGTAATAATTTACTACCCGTTAATCGTCATATTTATTATGACGTGCGGCAGGTAGAACTGCATAATGTTTAAAACAAAGACAATTAAGAAAAGATTAACTTACATTGCAAATACTGCATAGCGATTTTGAGCTTAGGCTGGAAAAGTGTGTATAGTAATTGTCTTTCTTTGGACTGAAAAAGTCTATGCTTATACGTATACTAATATAGCCCTATTGGCCTTTCTTTTTCTGTTTGTACTGTTTTTACAAAAAAAAAAAAAAAAACGCTGTGTTTTTATTCTTGAAGTGATCTTTATTGGCTAATCGCTAATGTATGATTATTAGGTTCACTGTGATGGACCGAACTGCCGTCTTGAACATGAAAATGCAAAACGCATCGCTATCCATACCCACCATGCACAGCCAATGTGTTGAGCTCAGCTATTTGAAGTAAGTTTAATTTGAAGTAAGTAATGAATTGGATAATAATGGCTGTTTAAACTAACATGATTAAAGTGCAAGATAAAGACTGAGTGGTTTGATAAATGTGTGTGCGCGTGTGAGATGATGATCCATTGATAGGCTCTGTTCGTGAAGTCAGATCAGCTCCAGCGGTTTCCTCCAGCAGGTGGATTTACTGCTTACACATCAGGGTGTGTTGAACCAATAATCGCTTTCATTTCACTAATCTCTCTCTCTCTCTCTCTCTCTCTCTCTCTCTCGTTTTAGTTTTCTTTAAAGTGTGACTACCATTTTGTGGATTCGCTATTATATTAGCGTTTAATGCGGACAGGTTTCAACAGCAGATAACGCGACATGTCATAATCATCATCAAGATGATTGACACATAAATTAGGGAATTAAACGTCACCATTCCTTACAAAGGGAAGGTCTAGTTAACCACACTAGACTAACCAATAAGCTGTAAAATAAAAATAAAACGACCCTCATATTACTGCATAAAGCTAACGCAAGTGCGGGGCCCCATGCTGGGCGTAGTCCCTGGGCTTAAGCACAGTCAAGCCCAATGGTAAGTCCGGCCTTGCCCAGGAAGGGTTGGTGACCCCTGCCATAGAAGAACTATTTTTTGCTTAATAGCTCCATAAAGAACCTTTAAAGGTGCCATAGAATGTAAAACTGTATTTGTCTTGACCTAGATGAATAATAAGAGTTCTGTACATGGTAATGACATTTCATGGACCTCAAACACGATTGTTTCTTCCTTATGCTTATCTTGGGCATGCAAAAGACTGCTGAATAACAGGTCAATCTCAACATAACACCAACTGTGACGTTACAGTTGAGATGTACGCCTCAACATTAAATTACACTTGAATTCATTACAATGTTGTTACAAAGTTGTGTCTGTTGAGTTAGCGCTATATGCTTGTTAATGCTGTATGCGTTTTGCAGGTCCATATTGAAATACTGTATTTTTATCTGATACAGGCTCAAACATAAGGTATATTTACACACACAGTGCTACTGAAATGAGCCACTCTGTGAAACAGCCAATCAGAGAGCTCAACATTATTATTCATGACCCTTTAAATAAGGTAATAATAAACAATTTCATTCTGGGGACAAATTCTATGGTTGTAAATGGAGATGTTAAAGCATCTCTGGATAATTTTTGCACTTATTAAAGTCACACACCTTCTATGCAGATATCAGAGAACTATGTAACATATGTGACCCATCACGGAAACCAGTGACACAAGTCGGCAGCACAACTTTCGAGATAATGAGAAAGTTTTTTTTCGTTTTTTTTTTTTTTTTTTTTGCAGAATCTGTAAGTTGAGATAACGAAGAAGCCTCTCCATGTTTGAGATAGCAGTTTTTGTATATTTAAAAGCGTATATTTTGCGGTTGAAATCGACTTGTTTTAGTCCGAGAGCTTTCTGTCCCTCCATTGAAAATCTATGTATGGTTTCCATGTCCAAAAAGATAATAAAAACATCATCAAAGTAGTCCATATGACATCAGGGTCATTTAGAATGTGTTGAAGCATCAAAAATACATTTTGGTCCAAAATAGCAAGAATTACGACTTTATTCAGTATTGTCTTCTCTTCCGGTTCTGTTGTGAACCGCGTGAAGTCACGTGAGTTTTTTTTCAAACTTACAGCGTGCGTCTCCCCAGACTGTAAATGAAGCTTGAGCGCACAAAAAAAGAAAAAAGCTAGGGCGCAGCAGATAACAGTCAGCCGACTTTATGCGGCGCCGCAGTCGGATGACAGCAAAGTACCGCGGTCTATCAATATTTTCCATGAAGTAATTGGCTAATGGAGGAACGAGTGAGCGATTGGTTACATCCCTAAAGGACGTCACGTTTTCGATGGCGCTGTTTGGATTATCTATAATACTACCTCCCATCTTATAAATACAAACTTTGAAGGCGGGTTCATGTGTTTAGTGGAACCTAAAGTGTAATCTAATATACAGTGTTTACAACGTAAATAGTCCTCAGATATAGTATATTATATTCTATTACGAGACGTTAAATCTGATGTAAACCATAGACTATATATCTATTTCACGGATTATACGCATTTTTGGACAAAAATGGTCATTGGATGATTTACACTTCTGAAACAGACTGGATTTGACTTGTGATCAACACAAAGGTAAAAAGTCCTGTTTATTTTTGCATGTTGTCATCCGGACTTCTGTCATAAAATACTACATATGATGCTAGAACATCTGTATCTCAAAACGGCTTTACAGGGGTTATGGCTTAACTAAATGAGATGTAAATGAGCACTATTGTCTCCCCCAGCAGGAAAAAAGAGTACCTTTCTGTCTCTATTTTCTCGGTTTGAGTTTTTCTGAGATCCTACATTCAAATGACCACAACTTCTCCAAATCGTTTCAGATTTCCATGTGTTACATGTTACATGTGTCTGTGAATAACTAAAAATGCCCCAGATCCGACTTGTGTCCCTACTTTCTGTGACTGGTCACATATTGTATTAATGCATTCTTTGGCACCTTTAACATCTGAAGAACCTTTTTGTTTTGTAGTGAAAAGGTTCTTTAGATTATAAAAATGTAAGAAAGAAATGGTTCTTCTGAGAATATTTAACTGAATGGTTTTTTGAGGAACCAAAAATGGTTCTTCTATGGCACTGTGTCACTGTGAAGAACCTATCAAGCACATTTATTGTTAGGAGTGTATAATGAAATGATGTGGAAACAGATGTAGACGTGCTCATTAAAAATACTGTAAGGCCTAACCAGTCCCGGTTCAGTATTTCCTGAGAAACTTTGTTAAAACACCAACATAGCACTTTTACAAAGAACCTAAAATTGCTGATTTTTTACTTCATTAATGAGAAACATAGAACTTTGGCTCATATTGAAATTATTCATAAAATATACAGGACTTTTGCCCTGGCTGTTGTTTGTGAAATTGAACAAATCTCACGAGCTTTCTACTGGCCAATCCGGACCCTTTGAATTACTCTCTTACATTGTATTTAGCTCCACAGCCTTGACACATTGCCTTATTCCTCCATCAAATCCCATTCCCATGTGTTATATACTGTACTGTATTTGCCAATTGATTTCTTATATTGAATGACTTGAAAGCGGACACATCATCCCAGGCTTGAACTTCCCAGACCTCACGGGCGTCCGATGATTATGCCCAGACTGTGAGAGGGTCAAGAAAGGCTGAAGAAATCTACTGGGACTTGCCTGGAAATGACAGAGGTGAGGAAAGGGTTGGACCAGAGAGTGGGCAAGCATTTATTGTGAAACCCGACAGTCATGTAAGCCGTCAACAGGAACCAACAGGCCTCTTTAGATGAATGCTACAAGACTGCAGCTCTGAATCATTTTAACCTCTGCCAAGTGAACAGGATCAGATATTTCCATTTAGCAGATGCTTTTATCTAAAGTAACTCACAGTGCATTCAAGCTGTGCATTTGATCATGCGTGTTCACTGGAAATCGAACCTGTGACCTTTGTGTTTCTAATGCAATGCTCTACCAGTTGAGATATACACTTGTTGTTACAGTATGATAATTTTTGTTTGTAAGCGATTTTTTTTCTTTTTGAAAATTCATCTCACACTCATAGTTTAGGATCCTGATAGTGGTAAACCATTTTTTAACGATTTTTTTGTTAAAAAATTTACGAAAAATTTATTTTTGGAACCCATAAGATTTGTAGCAACATCTTCAAGATGCTTGAAATATCCTAACTGGAAATTACAGTACTATGCAAAGTTCAACATATTCCCCAAATCATATGACCCATGGGAGCATTTTACTAAACTAACGCCATTCCCGCCAGCAAGAGGTGCCACATAAACTTTTGCCTTATAAGCCCAGATACAGTCTGTTATTACTTGTATGCAAATGTACATGCATGATCAAACACACAAGTTAACTTGTACATGTATGTGTACACAGACGTTCGTCGCATGTGTATTGCAACAAAATCCATCACAATGCATCTCCTGGACTACATACTACATTCTCCTGTAAGCTTATTTACAAAGTACGCATGGTTACAAAAATCTGTCAGTGCACGTACACTGTGCGCCGACCCTCGCATATGCATAATATTGGGACTATACTTCTATCTATAGTGCTTGGTTAAGTTTAATCTGCCTGTTAAACAGTGAGTTCTGTAGCTCAGTTGGTAGAGCATTTCAAGAACAGTGTAAAGATGATGGGTTTCATCCATAGACTGTAAAAAAATATGGACGTCGTGTCTGTGGCATCACCCATTGGTTTGTGAAGATCGTTTTTGAAGTTTAAAGTAGGCGTTGCTGTCGTCGCCATCTTGGCCACGCATTACTGCGAATCACTCGCGAATCATGAGTAAAGAGTCGGGACATGGGTGAAGCTGAGGTGGCTGGTTTGCTGAAACCATGCCCATCTAAGCTCGATTCTAGTGACAACAGTGGTAGTTCATCCGTCACTCAAATGGCCACACCCTTAATTATGAAGAAGTTTAAGGCTTAATATAATTTAAACGGATGAGTTACAAACAAATTCACCCCCCTCACAGTTGTCATGAAGGGCAAAATTAGATATACAGACCAAAAACACTTTACTTGTACCAGGCTGTAAACACATTAATTCTACTGTAAAGTTGTGAGCTTTAACATGGAGGTCTATGGGAATTGACTCCCTTTTGGAGCCTGCCTCTAGCGGCCAGTCGATGAATTGCAGTCATTTCTGTATTGGCTTCATCAGAGAGATCGGAAGGTTGCCCCTCGGTTTCATCTCAGCGTACACTGTCAAATGCGTAAATGTTAAATGATAGGGGCCATGTTAAAACACGTTAAACTTTATGCTAAACAAACTTGTATTTTTGATTGGTAGCAATGTCGAACATCATTTCATGATGGCATAAGCGACATGGTTTTTTACACTCCCTGGAGGGCGCTCAACATTAAAATGTCAATATAAATCATAATAAGCTGCTTTCAACAGCCTATGGAGAGGGACAGGCTTGAAAAGTTTTTGGCACTTTTGAAAAATCTCTTTGTGATTATGTTTTCAAAAATAAGCAAGACTTTCAGGTCCTTGTTATGCAGTACATGTTGCATGCACTTACTGTGTTAATAACAGTTAATTATCCATCATTTCAAACCAGCAAGGGCAGTAAAGGTGGACAGTTTCAACTGAGCACCAATACACATGGTCTCTGACAGACTGAGCAGGTACTGCAAGAGCTCACCGGGCAGCGAGATGAACTGGCAGGTGAGATATGCGGGGTTGGAGTAGAGATCGTGATCACGGCCAGAGCAGCAGGACAAACTGAAAGACTAGTGGGCAGGAGGGGAGCAGAGGGAAAAACAATAAATCAAACAAACACTGGCTCAGAGCAAACTCCAACAACAAACAACCATGCGGCACCAGAGAGGAAAAGTAGAGTAATTCATGAAGGATAATTGCAGGGATAACTGAGTGGGATGAACTACGACAATTAATAACCAAACCAGAGGGCGTAGTAAAGACACCACAATGACAACAGAGCACATAGCAAGTGACCAAAACAAATGTGCTCCAGACAACACCATTGGCGGGCGGTGACTTCTTTTTTCTAGGGCGCACGATGCGAAGCTCCTGAAAACATCTATTTAGCCCATAATGTGTATATATCATCATGTCAAAATATGTGTTCGGTGCGTCCATAGACTTTAAAAAATATGGACGTAGTGTCCGTGACGTCACCCATTGGTTTGTGAAGATCGCTTTTGAAGCTTAAAGTAGGCGTTGCCTGCCGTCGCCATCTTGGCCGCGCGTCCCCGCGAATTACTCGCGGAAAACCGAAAATGGGTAAAGAGGCGGGACATGGGTGAAGCTGATGTGAAACCACGCCCGCCTAGCGCGAGTCTAGTGACAGCAGTGGCTGTTCAACCGACACTCAAGCGGTCACGCCCTTAATTATGCAGAAGTTTAAGGCTTAATATAATCTAAACGGGTGAGTTACAAAAAAATTCACCCCCCTCACAGTTGTCATGAAGGGCAAAATTAGCTATATAGGCCAAAAACACTTTTTGTACCAGGCTGTAAACATATTATTTTCTACTGTAAAGTTGGCCATTTTTAACATGGGAGTCTATGGGAATTGACTCCCTTTTGGAGCCAGCCTCAAGCGGCCAGTCGATGAATTGCAGTTTAAGTCACTTCCGTGTTGGCTTCATTAGAGAGATCGGAAGGTTGCCCCTCGGGTGCGTCATGTGAATTTGATGTCATTTGCATGATGCACATGGTGTCACATGATGCACCGAACACATTTTTTAACATGACGAGCCACACACAACACTCCAAACACATATTTTGAATTTCCCCCCTTCGGAAGAAAAGTCATTGGCCACCACTGGATAACACACAACAACTAAACCAGGACTGATTAGCCTGGAGTCATGACAGCCATGAATAGATTTGATCTATTGACTTTATTAATACTGGGCTTGAACATGCTTTGGCTCTGTTGTTTTGTCTTTCATATTTTTCAGGTAGCTTTGCAAGTAGGATATGTTGTTAAAGTATAAGCATTTGTTGGCAGTATTTGTTTCTTTTTAACCAACACACAAACAAAATATTTCAACTGAATTGACAAGCTCTTTATATCCTTCCTCAAATGGAAAGTTGACAGAAAATAGCTTTCGTCCTAATCTACTATTGACTCAACTGTGAACTTAATTCTCTAAAGATTTACTCCCTTTGACTGAAATGACATGATTTAAAAACTATGTCACATGAATATTCCAAGTATCTGATCAAAATTCAGAAAATCTTACTGTGAATGGTCACAATGGAGCGTCTGGCCCTGTGTGTGTTTGGACGATTTAAAAGTGCACCAAGCCCTAATTCTCTGTATATGTAATGAATGTTTCATATAAAACACACCTGAGCACCCAACGTTTATGCACTTAACACATAAAAGACTGGAATAATTTCTCACACGCTGTGAAGCAGCTTATCTCTACCTTTTAATTTAAAAAACAATTATTTATTGGACAAGGTTTCCAAAATAGGCATGAAACAACCTAACCTATACGCAATAGTATTAGGCAAATTAGTATTTTGTTATTTGGGACATTCAAACCATTTAATTCTTGTAATTTTATTCTTATTCATATCTAACTATGTGTTTTATACCCCATATTATATTACTTAGGAAAATTACCCATGAATTTATAATAGCTACTTATGTTAAGCAGATTGATTTCCATTTGTATAACCATAGTTTGACTACAAATACCTACTGTATGCTTACTACTTCGATCAGGGTTTTACAAGAAGTGCAAATAAACAAAGTGTTTTCTGTCATCGCAATAGGTTCGGGGAGAATAATATTCAGTCACATCAAATCCCACATGTGTGGGACTTTCTATAGCGCTGCACAAAACAATCAGACATGAGATTATTTAACACAAATTTAAGATGCTCTGTATGCTACGGCTCGTTCTCGCGGTACTTTGATGTCATACGCTGATCAGTCTGTGCAGTTCGCATTAAGTCATACACACTCAAACTTGTTAGAATATTTGCATGTATGTATTTATTTATGTATGAGGTACCTCATTAGCTAACAATTACATGATTGGCCGGATGTTTATGACTCTACAAGTGCTTTAGTTCACTTTCTCTGTCAGTACATTATGTGAGGAAAATGTAACGTGTTCTCTCAGTGTGACTTAAAATGGTAGTCTGTATTCTGTAATATTAATATAGTGAATATTAGTTGATTAACTAATATAATACTAATAAATACAACACAAAATGTCATTGGTGTATTCCACCTCAACATGGCCTACAAGAGCGTTTGTTGGATGTCCATTAAGCAGGATGCGCACATACACTATCAAACACACTTTGACAGACAGGTTGGTGTCTCCATCAATAATGAATGCGATATACTGAGATGACGACACTTTAACTGCGATGTTCTCACGGATGAAATCTGCTATCACGTCAATATGTTGGCACATCACCTGTCATTTGAGTGTCATGTTGATCTCAATGCCACTCTTTTTCAGGAGCTGCAACATGGGTTTAAATTTAGTGAAGGGAAGGTATTCTTTAGCAATTGTATAGGCGGTGTTAAATTGTAAAATGCAGAACAACTGGCAGCATCCTGGCAATCAAAAGCTTCAACAATTAATTGCGATACTGAATTCTTTCCCACACATTTGTCATGGCACTTCTTGTTGTTTGGCACTTTTGCCATGTTTAAGTAAGTGTGACAACTGGGAACAGGAGTAAGGACGCAAGTGCAGAATTCGTGATGAATAAATAACATTTAATAAATAAACAAGAAACAAAACACGAGAATCAAACAACGGGCAGGTAAGTAAACACAGGAACACTAAAACTGAGAACAGATACAAACATGGAATCAGCGACAATGATCCGGCAGTGAGTATAGCAGAGACAATGGTATATATACACACACACTAATTGACAACAGGTGAAACAAGACAGGCAATCAATGAGTAAGTGTCCAGGTGATAAGAATCAGAACAGAGACAAGACATGACACGGACCAACCGTGACAGTACCCCCCCCCCCTCAAAGAGTGGCTACCAGACACTCAAGACAAAACAAACAAAAAGTCTGGTAGGGTGGATCCAGGGGAGGGACGGAGGGCTTGGAGACCACGGCGGAAGCCGGGGCGAAGCCGGCAGGGAGCCGGAATGAAGCCGGCAGGGCAGGAAGCCGGGGCGAACCGGCAGGGCAGAGAGCCGGAGTGAAACCGGCAGGGCAGGATGCCGGGACAAAGCCGGAAAGACCGGAGCGGCCATCTCGGGAACCGAGGCAGACGACTCGACCCTCCTGGGAACCAACGTGGATCCTATCCCCCCGGAAGTCGACTCCCCCCATCTCGGGGAAACGGGCTCACACACGGTGGCGACCACCCCGGGGAAATAATCGGGCGTGGCGTCCGTTCCGAGCCCCGAATCGAGCACAGCGGTGGACCTCCCAAGAACCAGACCAGACGACTCGACCAACAGGGGAACCAACTGCACTGATTCGAACCTCGCAGGAACAGGATCGTGTGTTGCGGCAGCCACCCCGGGTAATGAATCGGGCGTGGCTACCGCTTGCTTGAGCCCGTTCTGGAGTTCCGAGCGTTCCCTCACGGTCAGCTCCAAGGGGCATCGGGACTTCGAAGAACGCAGATCCCGATGTCCACTACCCCCCCTTGAAAAGATTTCAGGGGAAGCTCTCCTCCTCGAACTCGCTGCGTCCTTGAATGGCCGGATCATTCTGTGACGACTAGGAACAGGAGTAAGGACGCAAGTGCAGAATTCGTGATGAATAAATAACATTTAATAAATAAACAAGAAACAAAACACGAGAATCAAACAACGGGCAGGTAAGTAAACACAGGTACACTAAAACTGAGAACAGATACAAACATGGAATCAGCGACAATGATCCGGCAGTGAGTATAGCAGAGACAAGGGTATATATACACACACACTAAATGACAACAGGTGAAACAAGACAGGCAATCAATGAGTAAGTGTCCAGGTGATAAGAATCAGAACAGAGACAAGACATGACACGGACCAACTGTGACAGCAAGGTCTTGCGCTTAAAATGTGGGGATTCTGCGGCAAACGCCGTTTTACAGGATTTACTGTGAACACAGTACATTGAGCCATTTTCATAGCGGAGCCACTCAAAATCTTTAAGTAACTCTCTCCAAAAGGTTTAAGCCTTATTTTCCGATTGTGGAGTCGCATTTGAATCCGGATAGTCGTCATGAATTACAGTAGTAACATTGGCTGTAGTCGGCTTTCAAAAGAAATCTTTCAACGTTCCTTTCATACCCGCGGCTCATCTTTTCACGTTTCGCGCTTTGCGTACTAAGGTATCACAATGAAAAGGAATGATTGACGCTTATATTAGCCAATCTGTGGTCTACAATAAACGCAAGAATGAAATGGTGAAATTTGATTAGTTATGTAACGTTGGAGAGAACAATGAACCGGTCACAGCATACACAAACTAAATCAAGTCGCACCACAACAAAATCAGTGCAGTCGCGCAAATGCTCCCAAATATATTTTAAGGTTGCACATGTTCAATTTTGGTCGCACATGCGACCAAATTACAACCCCCCAAATAAGAAAAAGTTGGGACAGAAATTGTGAGTAAAAAAAGGAATGGAATAATTTACAAATCTCATAAACTTATATTTTATTCACAATAGAATATAGATATCAAATCAAATGTTGAAAGTGATACATTTTGAAATGTCATGCCAAATATTGGCTCATTTTGGATTTCATGAGAGCTACACATTCCAAAAAAGTTGGGACAGGTAGCAATAAGAACAGTGGCGGCTGGTGCTAAAAAAAAAATTGGGGCGGGGGCATACAAACTTGAAATTAAACTTTTACTGTAGTAATGCAGGTCTGTAAATAGCCGTTTATCAGGTGATGATATCATTACTGCTTAGTTAAAATGTTGAAAATGTTACTGTTGAAGTCTACTAAAGGGTCCAGGGTCCACCCCTGATGTAGTACTACGATATCATCTCATGTCATCACTGTATGGTAGGCTACATACAATGGCGTGTACTAATAAAACAACTTTGATCAGACTTGTCAGATGTTTGTAAACATAGACGTTTTAATTAAATTCATCTCATTAAATTAATCTGGGCCAGCACATCTATTGGTAAAAGCATTAAAGGAGCCATTTGTGATGCACACAACGGTGGCATCTAATGAACCACTGAGCCATAGCGCTGGAAAACAAATTTAGACTGCATTACATAAGGAACTCAACAGATATAGAAAGAAACACTTTGATTAAACATGGCAAAATGAATCACAGCAAACACAGCCTATCGGTGCTGAAATGAACTGACTTGCCCTCACATTCAGAGCTGTTTTCAAAATGAGAGGATTGTTGTACAGGCAGATATTGCACGGCAGCATTGTGTGCTGTTAGCCCTAAAGGTCTATCCTCGTGTTGACCCGCTTCAGCTTTCTCTGAAGTCAACTCTGTGCCTGGGCAAATGTAAGGTGACAGTGTTTGTGGCTTTGTGAGATAGTGATAAAAGATAGACTGGACACTGAAATAAAATGCCGTCTTCTCAAGAAC
Organism: Misgurnus anguillicaudatus; assembly: GCF_027580225.2. Lineage (NCBI taxonomy): Eukaryota > Metazoa > Chordata > Actinopteri > Cypriniformes > Cobitidae > Misgurnus > Misgurnus anguillicaudatus. Next base: position 14,812,073 of record NC_073345.2, read on the forward strand.
TGAATTTAATGTGAAATCCTAGCAAGAGTAAAAGGAGGAGGAGGTTTGCCCCCAAAATGGGATATTCTCTTATTGTTTACTCACCCTCATCCTGAACCTTTATTCTGTGTTATTTTATCTCCTGCCGAGCACGCCTGAGAAATTTTGTTCCTGTGGCTCAGTTGATAGAGAATTGAGTTAGCAATGCATACATTGTGTTTTCGATTCCCATATACATACTGATAAAATGTATAGCTTCACTGTACTGTAAGTCGCTTAATGAAAGTCTCGGCAAAATGCATAAATGTGAATTTTGGGTGAACTATAACTTAAAGAGCACGTATTAAACTGTTAAAAACAATGTTATTTTGTGCATTTGGTATAATATGTGTTCACGTAGTTTATTGTTCAAAAAACACATTATTGTTGCTCCATAAATCCCTGTCTTCAAATGCTTTGATTTTGTACAAAGTTCAAAGTTTTGAAAAGCGCTGTGTCCTCCGATTTGCCAGCTTACCAGTACGTTGTGATTGGCCTGAATACCTCTGATGTCAGCCGGAAATGTGATGCCCCTCACCATGTTTTGAAGATTATTAAGATAGGTGTGTTCGACTTCATGCGGCGCTGCGCAGACCGATCGGCGGCTGACTTGAAGCAGTGCATCACGGTTACTAAGTTTGTCCGACTTGAGCTGGCACTGCAGGCACATGACTGTGTCACATGGTTTTAAAGAACCGCGATATCGATTCGAGATCAGCCGCCTGAGTCAGGGCATTTCCCGAAGAGGAGCTGCATGGGTTTTAATGATGACACAGCTGTTTCACGATTGGTCGGAATCACCACATGACAACAATCACATGTATTTCGTGTTTATTTTCACGCCCTCAGTTCCACGAATGCTCACAAATCTGTATTTTTGAAACAGTTAAAGCTATTTTCATGTAGCCACGATGTTATATTGTGTCATCTTCATCAAAATAAAATGGATAAAAAACGTAGACCCCACTACATTGGTATTTAAATAATATATGCTTATGTTGAACTTTATTTCTGTAAAAACAGATGCTGTAAGCCTCTTCAGTTCCACTCATGCTCATATCCGGAACAGTATAATTCACTTTTTATATAGTTTACATCTTACAAATCATGTTTAATGCGATTTAGCAAGCAAACGGCACGTGATCAGCCATGCTTGAAGTAAATGCCGCAAACTACGGGAACCACATCCGACTTCACGTCTCCGTTTTCAGCTCCTCCCCGCCTGCACGCAGCTCATCTCGCCGATTGGTTACATCCAGCTGCAGCCGATGTCGAACACACCTTATGTTGGAAATTGGCGCATAAGTGTTGGGGTTTTGTCTGTGGGTTTCTTGTTTTGTTTCTTGTTTCTTTATTTTGTTTTTGTATTGTCATTTGCTCTGCTGCCTTGTCTTGTTTGTGATTCCACCCCTGTCATCTGTTACCTTGGACTCATTGACTTTATCTCTTATTACCCACATGTGTCTTGCATGTGTCTTGCATTAGTTGATTGTTTTTCTTGTCTCACCATTGGTCATTGCTATGTATTCACTTCCTGTTCACCTGTGTGTCATAGTTCATTGTGTATACGTCATGGTTTGCCCCGAGTGAAGTCGTGTGTGTTTTTGTGCCTTACCTGGGGTTTTTGAATATATTTAACTGCATTTGGATCCACTCTCCTGTTTTTCTCTCGTCCGAGTGCAAATCCTGACAATAAGTGCATATATTGTAAACGTCACAAACATGTAGTGAATCATAAGTTATCCAGAGATAGCTCGTGACTTGCTCCTGCTGTGGCACGCCCCAAGGGGTTGTGTTTTCGCTAGAGCTAATCTGTCTTTTATAAATCTGATAAAGCTAAAGACTCTTAGCATAGCTCATATGTTTATTCTACATGCCAACTGGTATAAAACCAAACCAGGTTTCTTATTCTGGATCGTCTCCTAAATAAATTTATCAGGCAGATTTTTTTCAGAAGCTGTTGTGTGCAAAAACAACACCAGCATCAGCATGACACATAAATAATCTCGCCTGTGGCAATCTTCAATTAACATCTGAGGACATCCGTCTTCAGGGAAATCTCTGACCTTGATGTTTCCTTACTCAAACTTTGAGATGCTGTTGAGGATGTTGATGAAAGTTATCAAAAATAAAAAATGCAATGTCCTCAAGTGACCACAGTGTTGATTGATACAAATATGTTTTCAGATTGTCCACCCAAATATCCACCAATCCTTCATAGTAGATGTTATTATTCATGCTGACTGACAATACAACAATACTCATGGAATAACCTGGGCTTGAATATCTTAAATAATATAGATCTTTTGATCATAGTAATGAGATTAAAAAGTGAGAGAATTTAGTTTTTTTCTTCGGTGTATTGCATTTGTCCTTTGAGAAAATGATGATCTCAAAATCTTTTGAGGGAACTCCACGCTGCGTTCAAAGAGCTACCCTTTGGGAATGTCTACAGTGTGACGGCCAATTGGGGCTGGTGGGCACACAATGCAAAGCTTGTCACAACATGTATGTTGCCCGTTATGTGTGTAGTTTGTCATTTCAAAATATGTGTTCGGCGCGTCAAGTGAACCTTTGTGGACTATGTGTCTTGTCAAAATAAGAGCCTGCTGCACAAGCGTTTGTCAGATACTCGCGAAATCTCATGCGTAATCAGAGGTTACTATTAAGTGAGTGTACGCAGCAAACACATATTTTAAAACTCGAGCAAAACACATATTTTGAATTTGCGCCCCTCGGAAAGAGCAGTCACCAGCCGCAACTGGTGACGGCGTCTGAGTATGTATATCAAATTCAACCAATGGTTGGGTGTGACCTCACCGGGGAAGCCAGAGAGCATAAAAGAACGAAAAGGAACGCCCACTTTAGATGGCATACGTCGGAAGGAGACACAGCGCCTCGTTCCCTTCTCAGGGAACAGAGGTTACTTACGTAACCTGAGACAAATTGCCAAGTCTTTCAAAATCAAATAATCAAATGATCGAAATTATTTTACATTTCCCATTACATTTTTCCACAATAAGATAATAAAATCTGCTAAGCAACTCTATGCATCTGACTATTTCACAATTTTCTACTGTGAATTTATTTCTATGTCTTCTAAGCAAATTTGAAACCATGTTAATATTTAAATGAAACACAACTGAGAAATGCGAATCTCATGAGCTAAGGAAACTCTTTCGTACTTTAATTTTGCTTCTGCATATTTAATACACACTGCAGGTTTAGGATTGCATTTAATTTTCTGAATTGACTCCTGTGTACCCCTGTGTACAAGATGGGTTTGGCCCGGGTGATGAGTGCTTGGCACAATGCCTTGAAGTCATAATGTTTTCAGAGTTTTTGAATCAATTATTGCCTACTGAACCTTGCTTTGTGTATAGTGGCATTGTCACGTAATAGAAAGCTATAAAAGTAAAAGTACACAATTCTCTAGATTATCATTATGTGCTGTATAGCATTAAGATTTGTGCTTTGTAGTTGATCCTGGTCATTAAAAGGGGGCGTCCCAGTGTATTTATAGTGTACATTAGGCAGCTTTCTCTGGTAAATATAATTCAAGAGGTTTTTTTCGCAATGGTAATTGTCCCATTACAAAAAAACTGATTTAAAACAACATCTAGCGTAAAGTACTTTTTAATGAAGAAGGGGAAGAAAAGGATTTTTGTAAATTATGTAGAGCTTTACAAACCCCTGGAGCCCCCTCACCCCTTCTTTCTCCCTCTCTCTCTCTCTCTATCTCCATTATGTTTTGGAAGAGAATAAAAAAATGCTCAATTGTATAGAAAATGTATCACCCAGCGCTTACTTTTCCTCCGAGCATAGACATCCAAAAGCCCACCTTACCCTTTGGGGAAATCAAACCCCATCTGCTCTTGCCATTACTTCCACTCTTACCATATCTCATCCAGACAGACACCTTTTCTCCTATGGGATTCCCTGGCAAAGCTCATATCAATCTCAGTCTAAACTTTTACTCTGAGCACCTATATTTCTATCAGATTCTTCTTGAGTTTTTCAGATAATTTCCAACGATTAATCCTCAGCCGAATAGGTCTGTGCTATTCTTAAAAACACATCACTGACGTCTCTCCGCGGTGCCATTCGATAGCGGATTTGCATACTGGAAAAGGTTGTGTTACACAAATGACCTTTCTAGTACCCCCTCTCGTTAAACCTCCAGAGTGACCGCAGAAGCGTCGATTCGCACCATCCAGTCATTTATTATAATTATTGCATATTGAAATAATATCTTTTTCAATGATACAGAAGTGCTTCGAAAGACTAATTGTGAGACTGTGTGTGCGCGTGTTGTGAAGAATTTCCATCAGTCAGGCAGCAATGTGTTTCCTTTATTGATTTACTGACAAATCACTCAGAGTATGAAGGGCCCTGAGGCTAAAAACTAAGTTGAGGTCGGATACGTTTAATGAGCATAGTCCCTGTCTGAGTTGTTTAATCTGCATAAAGTATTTTATAATATTGAGACAAATTGTACTGCCAACACTGTTTTTACTCTTTTCAGTTGGATAGAATTTTTATATCATACACAGCAAAATCACAAGTGTTAAATGTAGGCTTCGATGTCCATTTGGTCTCCATTTAACATAATTTCCCCTTCAATAATTTCTTTCCTAGGTGTGTGCGCTGGTGATTTACAGTTTTTAATAAATTCATTTACTGTATACTCATGGACACAAATCATTTTGGTGCTTACTAAAGGCTGATGACTTTTGTCATGTTTTATGACTCTAATTTACAGTTAGCACACACAAGGCTGTGCCAGCGGGGCTAAACGAACAAGTACCTGTGATGGATAATGTTGACCCAAACCCTTTCAGTCTATGAGTGACCACTTAATTTATTAATGCTGTTTGCCAACACAAGCACTATTATTAGTCATATAGACTTACAGATTTTAATTCCCCCACAGCCATACTCACCCTGCAGTTTTTTCTTTAAAAAAGTAATTCATCATTTTGAGGGCAGGTACATTATTACTTTCCTAAGCACCCAGACCCAGATTTTTTAGCGTAACTATAGCAAGACTCAGACAGCTTTAGTTTTGCTGGTGAACAGTATGGCTGTGATCAGATATACCCAATATACCCAACATATAGCATCCTTGAACGGTATGGGAAGAATTACAACGTCCTACCGTATAAAGGCATGCACTGTCAGAATTTTTTTTTTTTAAATGGTCCCTAGCTTTCACTGGGGCGGTACCCTGTCAAAAAGTGAGCCCAGTCTCCTGAAGATGCGTATAAATAGCACGAAGTGTAAAACTCGTGCAATATACGCCAAATTCCACTTTGGCGTGCATATGATACGCCAGTCCTTCCCATTCACTTAAACGGTGCATCTTTTACCATTTTCGCTTGGGTTTTGGGTTAGAACAACTTTTTGTTATGACATCCTAACCCAAACCCCAACTCCAAGCGACTTTGGCATAAATATAGACAAAAACATAGAGAAACCTGTACATTAAATAACCTAATTAAGCAAATCTAAAATCTAACCCTAAACCCAAGCGATAATGGTTTAAAAAACAAAAAAATTGAGAAACCAATAAATAAAACGACAAAAAAGATGCACCGTTTAAGTGAATGGGAAGGACTAGCGTATCATATGCACGCCAAAGTGGAATTTGGTGTATGTATTGCACGAGTTTCACACTTCGTGCTATTTATACGCATCTTCAGGAGACTGGGTAGCAAAAAGTACACCCTTATACCTACAGAGTTCATATCAGAGCGTACCTCAGAGTGTATATGTGTGCTAAGAACAAGCATCATACTTCAACCCTTCAACCAAAGCATGTTCAAATGTGTCCCGCGTCACAATAAAGATGCCAACTGTACCCTTAGGCATCACTATACAGACGAACTAGGAACTCAGTTGCTTCCAACGGGATACCTCTGAAATCAATAAGCAGGGTGATGGACATGGCAAGTTCACACTGAAGGTCAATACCAGCGGCTCTACCTTTAAAAAGTTACCTTTAAAGTAAAAATAAAAAGTCATTTATACTTTTACACTTGAAAAGAATTAAACATTTTATTGGATAAAAAGGCAAACAGCAGACAGCAAAGAAGTACTCAGCTAGTCGAAAAAGGACATTAAAGTGTAATATCCTAAATGTGACACTTAGGGTTACCTTCGGCGTCTTCATAATGAAATAATATTAAAGGGAGATACCCTGTGCATTAAAAATTGAAGCCTAGGGCTACCTTTTGGGCAGTGCCCTTTAAGAAGGTCCTAATATCTACCATTAGATATGTATCCATTTGGTACCTTTATTAGTATTTTTGAGATACTAATATGAACTCTTTAGGTCCAAAGCTGTGTTTTTTTGAAAGTGTACTGCTCCAATGAAAGCTGAGGTACAAATGTTTACCTTTTTTCTGACACTTTATTTTAAAATAGAGACAGGGACACTTTTTCTGGAAAATACATACTTAATTATAAGGTTTGAAAGTCTATTTAAAACAACCATGTATCACGAAATGATGTACCTATAGTCACGTAAATTTGTGAGTCTTTTCCGTGACACTGACACGTTTTTCCGTCTTTTGTCATGCATTTATTTACGTGTCACGGTGACATATTTGTTTTTCCGCCTTTTTGTGTGAACATGTCACATATTTCTTTTTACGTGTCATTGTCACGTATTTATTACTCAACTGTTTTGTCCTATTTTCAAACCATTGATGCTTTGGTTTAGGGTTAGATTTGATGTTTGTGTTAGGAAGTCACTTCAAGTATTGTTTTATACCTTTTTTCACCTTTATTTTTTAGTATTTTCTGATTTTTAAACCATTGTCGTCTGGCATTATGGTTAGAGTTGGGTTTGGGTAAGGATGTCATTTTATGTAAATCTAACCCTAAACCGAAGCGACAATGGTAAGAAAATAGGACAAAACAGTTAAATAAAAAATAAGTGACAGTGACACGTAAAAACAAAAATATGTGACATGTTCACGCAAAAAGGCGGAAAAACGTGTCAGTGTCACGGAAAAGACTCACAAATTTACGTGACTATAGGTACGTAATTTCGTGATAGTGGGTTGCGTCATCAGCATGCAGTGAATCTTGGAATTGCCGAAGCTGTGAAATGTCCATTTATTCTGTTCTTCAAAGGTTGGACATATTTTGATGCTGCATTTGAAGGAGCCTGCAAAATGGGATGGCCTTTGTTGCACTGCTGTGATTCATTCGATTTAGAAATGAAACTTTTGCAAGATGTAGTCTTTCAGTTAGGACGGCATCTTTTTGCATGGAGCCCACTCATTTCTCTTATCTAGTTATTTTTATGCTTTAAGCTATACCATCTGATTAATAGTTGATGTTACACTTTTAATACCGATTTTATGTGTGAATACATAAAATACGGTAAATTTTTACTATGGCACTAAATAATTGAGTCAGACAAGAGATGTTCTAGTCTGATGAAAATGTATCATTATAGAAATGTCACCTTGGAGACTTAAGCTTGTGTTTTTCTTTCACAAATGCATAAATCTCTCGTGGTCTTAAGTTATTTTGAAACGTTGCACTTGGTTGCCGGGGATGAGATTGTGTTTTTGTATGTCATCCTGTTTGTTTTGCTTATTGTAGGCAGTAAAATCTGGTCATCTCTGAGGTCTCTAAGGGGAAGACATTTGAACAGGTTGTCTCTCTGTGTTTCTGTTTCTGTTGATGGCACGCCTGAATACAATCTGTGAAACCACCTTGGCAGCTTAATTACGAAAAATTTGAATGAAAAATCTGTCCCAGTGGTTACATGTGGAGTAATTAAAGTATGTCTTCTCCATTTTAATGAGGTGCAAAGATAATCAAAGTATTTCTTAGAATTCCTCACAATATTTATCTTGAGATGAACACGCATACAGTAGCTGGGCATTACTATTGATGATCAATTATTTGGATTCTTTAGATACATCCTTGTACAATTACCTTGAAATCCGTTATGGGAGGTAAAATGTCCTCCTTGTTATTAAACTCATTATGTACTGTAACGTTAATGGATATTGATTTAATGCTCTATCATCTTTCAAGGGCAGGACTTGCTGAGTGTTTCTTGGCTCTTGTTTTGAACCTGAATCAGTTTCATCACAAACACTTAAAGTAGACAGATCTCATAATTTGCACATAGTCCGCAATCGCAAAATGCCTTCCGTCAAAGGTAACTTTTGTTTAGTGATAAGTGAGGGTCAGGTTTGGGGGGGAGCTCCTCTCCAAAATGATACGTTTTTTCCAAAATCCTAATTTAACCCCTGGTAATTACAAAGATTAGATGCTATAATTATCATTAACATGCATAAAGGCATCATCTAAAACAGCTCAGCTAAATGACTTGAGGTTATTTGGATGGATAATTAAATTCTTCAGGTCTTACTGCAGCCACGAGATTACATTTCCTGAAAAACACATTCACACCGGTTGGGTCTTTGATAACACAATCTGAGACGTGCCGTCAGTTTTCCCAGTCCAGTGACTGACAGTTCTCTCCAACTCCAAATTATCTCTTCGTCCAGCTGTTTAAGTCCTGGAAAGATTGCACTGTTGTTCTTCACAGAAACAAGAGACTGGGAATATCAAGAAAGCCTCTTGATGTCTATTCATTTAGTTCATCCATTCACTTCAAAATAAGTCATTTTATAACAGCGCAACTACTTTTAAATCATCTGGTGTCTGGGTTGTTTAGAGAGTGGGTTGAAGTTTCAGCACATTATTATAATCTTAGTGTTTCTGCACATGCGGTTGATCTGGAAGTTCGACCAATAAAACAGATTAAATCTTTTGATTACATCTTTAACTTGATCCATGATTGTAATAAAAACATCATCTTGTCTTTTGGTCTCAATACCTTTGATATGCAATTTCTCGTGCTTTGTAAAAGAAATAAATAAAAAAGGCGACAGGCCACATCGGGCGTATGCATGATATCGATGATTTAAATAAGAAATCAAAGTGCACGTAATAATACGATTTGATTGAAGAGGGAACGCAATTATAAATAATTGCCGGTCTGAAAACAATGTGGGTGGATGCATTCAAAGGATCATGAAATACAATCAGTCACAGCATAATGTGGCATGTTTTTGCCAGGGCCTGGAATGGCCATTGTGAAAGCCAAAAAGGAAACGGGAATCAAATGCCCATGATTGGCTCGGACAAACCGTTGCCTGCTTGGCCTGATGCCTTCATCTTGGATAATATATTACTTTATAGCACTGTGGAATTTTCAAATTCCGTATTTAGGATTCATTTTAGAAATGCTAATATGAGCCACGGCTCCAAGATTTTCAGTCGGGTTTATTTCCCAACAAAATAGAGTCTTACTATATTATCTGAAAGAAGATAATCTCACAACCTCTCAAGTAAGATATCCGAAACACAAAGAAATGTTTCTTGCTCCTCACCATTCTCTACTAAAATAATGCATACTATGTGCATACTAACGAAAATCATTATTTGAGCATTCATATCTATAATTTTTTCTTGGAATTTGAATACATGCAATTTACTCCTTAGACCTCCCTAACACACAAACGTTATGCCTTCTTTGATTTTATGTTGGTTAAGTTAGTGAAATATTAGGTTTTATACTCTGCCACAATAGTGACCGGTGGGAAACATCATAGTCTGACTTCATTGAAATTCAATGAGACATATTTACGTTAGAAACAGTGTGTTATACTACCGGTCACAATTGTGACCATTAAAAAAATCCTCAAAATATATCTGTAGTAGACCCCACCTACAAATTTGATAGTTTTATTTGTTAATTAAGATGTTTTACTTCTTTTTGTAGTAGTCTGAGGTAGACATCTTCTTCTAGATGTGCAAGCAGGAAGTAAACTGATCTGGTCATGTGACCTTTGACCCTAGTCACATGACATTGATACATTTTAGTCAAGACAATCTATTTTTTTTTTCATTTAAAAGTTTAATTTCTTGCCCAGAGCCAACATCAACACTTTTAGAGCTTTCAGAAATAAGAAAAAAGACACGGTCACAAATGTGACTGGTGGGATTAAACGGGCTATATTCATTAAATAATAATACATTTAAATAACATTAATAACAAAGTAATAAAATAAATAAAATAAAAACAGTTATTTATACTTATTTCTACTATAAGACTTTTATGGCGTGTCAAATTCAGTTCTTTTGGTTCATTTGATCTGGACCAAACATTTTCCTGGTGTGCTTAGTGCTCACACTGGCATTTTAACAGTAAACCAAAAGATACCAAATCTAATGACATAAGCAAGGTGACAACTTGACTGGTTAGCTTTTATGGTGTAAAATATTTGGTTGTGGTTTTGGATTTTACTGAAATTTAAAAATGATCCTGTTTGTCGGACTAAACATTCATTGTGGTGGTATTTTACCAGCTTCAGAACTCATGAAAAGCTCATAAAAAATTTTAATGGAGACAAAAACTAAACTAAAAATTCATTCACACAAACAAAGATCTAATAAATGCTTTTTCTATGTTGTCAATTTGAGCCTGATGTCACAGGAATTTTTACATAATTTACGAGTAGGCTAATTTGATGTGAATCGTAAATACGTATACGATTACTATAAAAAAAAAGTATAATGACCCCTCCAACTGCTCCTAAACACAGTGTCACAGGGGTAAATGCAAATCCTACAAAAACATTTGAATGTGGTCATATAAATTACTCACCTCGTAATGTATGTACAAATTGCCATGAGATTGTGTTCGAATCCCAAATCGTATGCTTTCTATGTTTGTATCTTGTTATCTCTTCCTGTTTTGAATTTGTTTAGGTGTTTTTGGTCTCTGTTGTGTTTATATTTCAGTTGAATTGCTTTGTTCCTTTGAACATGAACAGAGACCCACCTTTATAGTTAAATTAAAATACACCAAATATGGCAAGTGTGAACACACCTTTGGAAAAGACATCTGGACAAAGTTGTTAGTCAAATGAAATGTAACTGATGAGATCTCTATTAAGTCTAGAGCTCTGGAAGAGCATCCTCACATCAATGAATTTGAAAAGAGCTTTTGCCAGTTTAAGAAGGCCAGCCATGTTGGCAGGAAAACAAAGCATATCATTATTACAATGATCTTTTCACATCATGCCTGTTGAACTTAATTAAGGGTGTTTTCACACCTAGTTCGTTTGAGCCCTCCAAACGCTCTCAGACCAGTTCAGGGTGTATATGTGAACAAACCAAGTGATCTCAGACCCCCTTAAAGGGACCCAGAAGTGAACCGAACTCAGACCACGTCAGGAGGTGGTCTGAGTAGGGTTCGCTTTTGGGTTCTTTTGTGGTTCGATTTCTTTTTGATATGTGAAATCAATGAGGTCCCGGTCCGCTTTGCGTGTCGTTTGGACATTGTATCAAAATCAACTGCTGCACAGAAAGCTGGGATCTGAGTTCTTATGAAGTTGTGATGTGAACAAGAAAAGGTCTGAGATCACTTCAGTTCTGAGGAGGACCAAAAAAGAACTGGGTCCTCTTTTGAGTCCATTATATTGTGAACACCTAAAGGACTGAGGTCACATTCAGCTAGTTCCTTTTCTGGTTCACTTTAAGTGAACTGGGTTTGGTTCTTTTAAAATGAATTATATGTGAAAACACCCTAAAATCAACTCAATAAAAAAAGTACACAGGAAACAAATATATATATATATATTGCAAGATGTGTCATAGTTCACTTAAAATGTACATGCTGTCATTATTTATGTCACGGCCAGGGGCTGGCTGTTCTAAGCTAAAGCCACGCCCCTTCTCAACTTCCACCTCGAGGAGGTCCCCAAAGCCAACCCAATGACCAAACAACACGAGAACAGGTAAGTATAAAACAATCTTTATTGAATTTAAATATTTAAAATGTCTTGGGGAATGGGGAAAGGGGATTAAAACTAAATCTAGCTCTGCCCTCCAGGTGGGCCTCAGCCAGGGGATGACGGGAAGCAAGGGGCCAACGGGGGTCTGGGACGTGGGACTCAGGCTCCGGCCTGGCCTTAATAATCTGTGGCGCGCTCCTTCTTCCTCCTGGAGGCAGAATCAGAACCAGTATGAGTGTGGGGGATTATTTTATTGGTCGCGTACCTGAATCTTCCTCGGGGAGGCTCTCCCTTGTAGTTACACAATTTTCGTCAGGTTACTCACTACTCCTTTCCTTCTCTCCACAGGTATCGACTTGGACACAGAAGCACCGTTAGCTTGCTTTAAGATGGCTCTCACCTTTCAACTGGACTAGCGTACCGTAAGTACAGGCTTGGCTCGGCTTCTCCTCAGAATATTCACTCTTTCTCCCCTTCTCTCCACAGGTATCGACTTGGACACAGAAGCACAGTTAGTTTGCTTTAAGATGGCTCTCACCTCTCGACTGGACTCAGCGTACCGTAAGTACAGGTTCTTTGCTCAGTTTCTCCTCAGAATATTCACTCTTTCTCCTCTTCTCTCCACAGGTATCGGCTTGGGCACAGAAACACAGTTAATTTGCTTTGAAATGGCTCTCACCTTTCGACTGGACTCAGCGTACCGTAAGTACAGGTTTTGCTCGGTTCCTCCTCAGATTCTTCCCCACAAGTCTACCGGATACAGTGCATGCTTCGTCTCTATGGATTGACAGCGTAAGAGACTTAATAAGCACACAGGCAGCAGTGGTGGACTTACAGCATCGGCGCGACGTGCGATGGGGTAGGTAGTTCCTAGGTGGCGTCGGGGGCGAACCCTCACGACCGCTAGATGGTGGCAGAGGGGTGGAATATCCCAACGTCTCACCGGGCCGAGCGCTGCCCTTTCCTTGTTACCGTCAGGCCTTCGAACTCTGGAAAGGGGCGCCCCTTTGTAGAGGCCACGGGACGATGGATTTACGTCACCTCTCTCTCTGCGACAACAATGTTTATGCAATAGAAAATGTCAATAATAATAGCCCCAAATCGTACTCACACCTCTACTGTTTCCTCGGCTCTTCACTGCCACTTTTCACATCCGCCTGAGGTCTAGAGGGGGGAAAATCGTTTCTGGGCACCGTACTGTTTCTGGAGGCCCGAAGCACACTCACAACGTATGCTGTACTGAACAGAGCTAAAGCCAGCAGCCTCCTTGTCTTCTCTCGACGAAGTGCGTGAAGGCGGGGGTTAATCTGACAAGACACACAGCAATACACAGCAACCCACAGCAATATACAGCACCACGTCAAAAATAAAGGTTTCCACAGCACAAAGACTCACCCACCACTCCAAGTGTACGAAAAAGACGCCCGTCTTCCATCACTTCGCTTAGTTCAGATATGGAGATGGAAATATGCGTCCCAGCTAGAGGTGTCGATGATGTGTCTGCTTCCGAAAGTATTTCCTCGGCTCACCCACCATGCTCTATGAGGGGTAGGGCCGTCCTCCTTCTCAGCGATGCCGTTTTCAATCCCCTTTTTCACTTCGTCTCAATCCGTCATGTGTCCGTTCTCCTCACAACCTTTAGGGTTCGCGATGACTTCACAATCAACAGTTCCAGCCCAAAAGGTCTCAACGGATCAACGTTTCAAAAAAGAAGCCTCCGGTGCAGTGCTCCTTTAACTCACAGCCCCGTCCTTTTCGCCTCTCCTGGCTGCCGCACTCTTTCCTCTAGCTATAAGCGCTCTTGTGGATCAACGGCGCCCTCCGGCTCTTCCAAGGACGGGGCGTGTGGTTCGGTCTGCCCTAGGCAATAAAAAGGAGCTCATGCCCGAAACAACTACCTCTCCTGTGTGCTGCTACAGCTCCATTTATGTGGCCCGTCCTCATTTCTTCCTCTAATCAGAGCTGCTACATAAATTGGCTGCACCTGTGGCTCGTTTCTTCCTAATTTGTGTTGCCAGGGAGACTGGGAAGTGAAAGGTGCTTTTAAAAATTCTGTCCGGGCGGAACCTCTCCTCTCCCTTTTTGGTTCCGCCCTAAGTCACCCTGTGACATTTACACACTTGCTCATTTCATCCCAAACCTGAATTACATGATTTCCTTTGTGGAGCATTAAATAAGATTTTTGATCTTCTATGCTATTGCAATTAAAAGGGTATAACGCTTTCAAGCTTTAAAAAAATAACAAAATCACCACAAAACCCAGCAAATTGAGATATCTGCCAGATATAAGATGTTCTGGATGAGTTTTTTTTTACGATTCGCGATCGGGGCGACTCCGACATTCTTCCAATCAGGTTCAGACACTCTTAAAGCTCCACTGTGTACTTTTTTGAGTTAATTCTTAGCAAAAACCCATGTTTTCTTTCAAAAGTATGTGCTCATTCATGTGTTATTACTTCCACCCACTAATCAAAGTATTCTCGTAAGTGTAGAATCTGCTATTTAAAATACATACAGTCGAGTCGCTCGACTGGCTGAATCCATGTTGTGCCTCCATCTTTGAAATACATTTGCAGACAAGGGACATTCCTGAAATTCAAGCTCTGCCTTTCGCGCTTTCAGACTACACTCACGCTGGCCGCTAGCTGAAGCCTCCCGAGGTTGTAGGCGGCATACGTCTTATTTCAGAATATTAACAATTATAAAGCTGACAATTATTCTTAGTTAATTGTAAATTGATGTAATATGCTTATGACTTGTGAATGTAATGCTCAGTTAATTTAAATAAACCAGGCTTGATGACGTATGCAGCCCGCATATGCGACCTGTCCTTCGGATTCAACAACAGCTGCAGACCGTGATGATCCCGCGATCTAATGCTTTGATTTGAGGCAGATTTGAAAGCCTGTTGAAGACCTATTTTCGAGGACATTAATACACGTCGCCAAGGAAGCGAAAAGGGGATTTAAAACGACAACACAACAGGAAAAACAACAAGACCAAAGTCAATATTGGAGTAATGTTAGTTTTCCAAGATGGGGCTCAAGGGACACCAAAGTTGCCTACTTTCTTCTCCACAGGTAATTCAGCATATTTGTTTACATCTATACAGTCTATTGTCACGGTAGAAATAAGCAGAGAACCCAAACGCAGACAACTGTAAAATAAACCGAAGGTTTATTTAAACTGCAAAACACAAAAACCCACGAGGGGGTAAAACAGGTGATGAATGATGATGTAGAACACAGAACCAAGAAACAACACTGAATACAAAATAACAAAAACTCTGAGGACAAGATTGAGGTAACATGGAGAGACGTGAATTAAACACACTGAATCAAGACAAACGAACGAGCACAAGACAGAAGACGAGAGGGCATTATAGATGTCACAAGGTGACGATCTTTTTTTCTTTGGGGCGGAACCAAAATTATGGAAGTTTGGTTCCGCCCGAAAGTGTTTTCGCCGGACCGGAAAAGACGAACACCGGACTTCCGGTAAGCGCCGCGGGTGGGAAAATCGGCGAATTAGATGCACCTGGACCTAGTTATGAAGAGCGGTTGGTGATTGGAGGACACGCTAAACAGGGCAGTACTTAAGACAAAGTTTAATCACAGTTTGGCGTGTTTTGTTTGGTGTGTTGAAGCGCTGTGTTGTGCCCGTTTGGCGTGTTGCTGGTGGTTGTCTGGACTCTCTCTCCCACAGGCTGAAGTTGTATGGTGGCAAAGATATTCGGGGACCTGAAAGGGAATCGGAAAGGAATACATGTTAAACGGAGACGAAATGAAACGGAACTGAGACGGGCCTCGATGTGAGTACTCAGATTATGTTGGAAACGCATTCCTATTAATCTGCCTTTGCGATAGATACCTCCAGGAGAAGGAGGGCGGCCCTACCCCTAAACTAGCGCGGTGGGTGAGCCGAAGGAATTCATACTGAAGCAGTCACAACGACGATACTACCAACTAGGCCGTATATTTCATCGCCAGATCCAACCTAAGCGAAGTGGAGGAAGACGGGTGTCCTTTGTGTTCACTAGAGTGTGGTGGGTTAGTCCTTGTGCTGTGGAAACCTTCATTTTGACGTGGTGCTGTATATATTGCTGTGGATTGCTGTGCATTATTGTGTGTCTTGTCAGACAAACCCCCGCCTTCATACACGTCGTCGAGGGAGGAACGAAGAGGCTGTCGGCCCTTATCTACTTCAGTATAGCATGTGTTGTGAGTGTGCGCCAGGTCTAAGGAAATAGTACGGTGACTCGGAACGATTTCTCCCCCGTCTAGACATCGGGTGAAATTGGAGAGCGGCGGCGAAGAACAGAAGGACTAGCAAATGTGTGAGTACGATCAGGGGCTGTCATTGTGGATGTGTTCAACTGTATAGAAATTGCTGTTGCAGAGTGAGAGGTGTAGGAACTTCACCGTCCCGAGGTCTCTACAAAGGGGCGCCCCTGTCCAGTGTTCGATCACCTAACGGTAGCGAGGAGAGGGCAGCGCTCGGCCCGGTGAGACGGTGTGACGTCCACCCCCCCTGTAACCATCGAGCCAGTCGAGAGGGTTCGCCCACGACGCCACGTAGGAACTGCTTGTCCCATCAGACACATCGGAAACATTGACGTAAGCCTGCCACATTTGCTAGAAGTCATATATACTAACCTCTTTGAGCCCGTTCATCGACAGATACGGAGAACACATTGTCTCCGATCGTCACGGAGTGAACGCCACGAGTGAAACCTGTACCTACGGTACGCTGTGCCCCGCAGAAGAGGTGAGAGCCATACGAATCGAACTAACTGCATCTTTGTGTCCTAGTCACCACCTGTGGAGGGAAAGAGAGAGAGTGAACAAAACGAGAAGGAACGAGTGAAACTTGTACTTACGGTACGCTGTGTGCAGCAGAAGAGGTGAGAGCCATACGAATCGAATTAACAGCACCTTTGTGTCCTAGTCACCACCTGTGGAAACGGAAAGAGAGAGAGTGAACAACACGAGAAGAAACGAGTGAAACTTGTACTTACGGTACGCTGTATTCCGCAGAAGAGGTGAGAGCCATACGAATCGAATTAACAGCACCTTTGTGTCCTAGTCACCACCTGTGGAAAAGGAAAGAGAGAGAGAGAGTGAACAACACGAGAAGAAACGAGTGAAACTTGTACTTACGGTACGCTGTGTCCAGCAGAAGAGGTGAGAGCCATACGAATCGAATTCACTGCACCTTTGTGTCCTAGTCATCACCTGTGGAGAAATAGAGAGGGAAAGTGAGCGGCACGTCCCGAACTGTGCGAGAACAAGGGAGAAGGCTCCACGAATTAAGCTAGGTGCTTAAACAGGACGTTACTTCTGACACTCACACTGTTTTGATTTCTGCCTCCAGGAAGAAGAAGGAGGGCGCCACGGATAGTAGAGACCAGGCAGGAGCCTGAGTCTCACATCCCAGCCCTCAGGGCTTTGGACCCCCGTTGCCCCCCCCCCTTCCTCCTTGTCACCCTCCTGGCCGTGGCCTACCTGGAGGGCAGAGCCAGATACTAGTTTTAATTTCCCTTCCCCATTCCCCACTACATTTTAAATATTTAAACAAATAAAAAAAGATTGTTTTTATACTTACCTGTCCTCGTTGTTGTCTGGTCATTGGGTTGGTTTTGGGGACCTCCTCGAGGTGGAAGTTGAGAAGGGGCGTGGCTTTAGCCATTAGCAGCCAGCCCCTGGCGTGACAGATTTTGGCGTAGTCGGCAGGGTTCCACCTCGAGTTGAGTAGCCAAGGTCGCCCAATGACCGACAACGTGGGGCCTGCAGCCCAACCCTGTGCCATGCCCGTCTTTATGGGTAGCCCCTGGATTCAGAAGTATGGAGGGACAGAATCGGAGGTGTGTTTGGCCAAGTGGAAGGCCCAGTTAAAGTACCTAGCCGATCTGCAAGGCCTCAGCGCCGCCCAGCGGCTCCAGTTTGTCTTAAACTCCCTGGATGGAGAAGCACGACGAGAAGTACAAGCCGCCCCCGAAGCCGTTAGAGCCACCACCCAAACTGTATTCCAGTTCCTTACCGAACAGTATGGTGACCACACCCCCGTAGCTGTCCTTCGTTCCCAATTCTTCAACTGTAAACAGGGCCCCCGCCAACCAGTTAGAGCCTTCGCCCTGAGGTTGCGAGAACAATTCACCCGATTACAGACCCGACGCGATCACGGGCTGGGAGATGGGGAGACCCTACTGCGGGATCAGTTTCTCCTGGGGCTGAAGGAGGGCCCGGTGAGACAGAGCCTACGTGTCCAGTTTCGAAGGGACCCGGGTCTTACGTTCGAAGATCTGAAGAAAGAGGCGCTGGCCCTGGAAGGGGATGAGACTGAGGTGAGTGGTACCCCAGTGTGTGCGGCCGTCAGAGAGGTAACACCGGCGCAACCTGAATGCCCTGACTGGAAGCAAGCACTGAAGGCTGAGCTCTTGAAAGATGTCCGTGATCAGATGTCCGAACTGTCTAAAACCCTCGTGGGAGAATTGCGCCAAGGACGGGCGCGGGAGGAACCACGGCCGGCACCCTGAGACAGAGTGTACTCAGAGGGAGGGCGAGAGCCGTTCAGGCGCCCGAATTACGTCAACCGGCCCCGGTTTGAATGGGACGACCAAGGGCGACCCATCTGCAACCGCTGTGGCAAACCGGGTCATTATAGCCGCCAGTGTGGGCCCCGCAGGGCGTCAGAAGGGGGTTTTTAGGACGGCCGGCCACAGTGGGTCGTGTGGCCGGGACCCCTCGAGAAGACCCTGGAAGAGGAAATGACTCTAGGAGCCAGATGATTGGGCATAGCCCCGTGGCGAAGGTGAGAGTGTGCAGCAAGGAGATTCAATGCCTAGTAGACACAGGCTCCCAAGTGACGCTGTTTGCCGAAAGTTTATCCGAAGAAGTGTTCGGGAAACGAGGGGCACCAAGGGCGGAGGCCCCCTGGCTTACTCTGAAGGGCGCAAACGGCCTCGACATCCCATATATTGGCTACCGATTGACGGACCTAGAGGTTCACGGAGTGGTGGTCCCCCAGAAAGGTGTGATTATCGTGCAAGACCATTGTCTGGGTGCACATCGAGCCCTGTTGGGCATGAATGTCCTTGCTGATTGCTGGGAAGAGCTATTTCGGGCTAGGCCCGTGTCAAGGATTCCCCCCGCAGAGAGGCCCAAGTGGGAGCGTGTGGTAGCCGACTGCCGAAGGGTGCAAATGAGCCAAGTCCGCAGAGAACAGGAAGAGGTAGGAAGAGTGATGTGTCGTTTTGCTTTGTCTGTCCCCGCAAGAAGTGAGGCTGTTGTGTGGGCGCGAGTACCGCCCCGAAGAGCGGGCCCAGAAGAGTGGGTGCTGGTGGAGCCCCATGTGGATTGTCCACAAGTGGAAGTGGCACGAGGACTAGCGACGGTCCGGCGGGGGAGAGTCCCCGTGAGGATACGGAATGCACACCCATACACGGTGCAACTACATCGACACCAACGATTAGCCCGTCTGACAACGATCACACCCCAACAAGTAAGGGAAGGGGAGGATATCAGTTTTCGTCAGGTGTGCCCCACTGTCATCGAGGTGGCCCTGACGCAAGTAGACACCCCACGGGGTGGTATGGAGAGGAGTGTGCCGAGCCACCTGGCGGGTGAGTCGTTACAAGGAGAGGGTCTAGAGCGAACACAGACACAGAAGTTGCAGACTCTCCTTCGGAGATGGCAGCATGTGTTTGCCACCCACGATGAAGACTATGGATGCACCCAGGTGGTAAAACATCACATACCGACCGGGGATGCAGGGCCCAGCCGGGAGAGGTATCGTCCAATTCCGCCCACCTTGTATACCGAGGTACGTACACTCCTGCAAGGCATGCTGAGACGAGGAGTTGTCAGGGAGAGCAGTAGCCCGTGGGCAGCCCCCATAGTGCTTGTGCAGAAGAAGTCGGGGGCTTGGAGATTCTGCGTGGACTACCGCAAGCTGAACCTCGTGACCAAGAAAGACGCCTTTCCCTTGCCACGGATCGAAGATTCGCTCGCCAGCCTCACGCAGTCGGTGTGGTACTCTACCCTAGATCTGGCCAGTGGCTACTGGCAGGTGCAGGTGGCCGAAGCAGACAGGGAAAAGACTGCCTTCACAACCCCGTTTGGATTATTTGAATGGGACCGGATGCCCTTCGGGCTCTGTAACGCTCCAGCCACATTCCAGCGGTTGATGCAGCGGTGTTTGGGAGGTCAGTTAATGGAGTCAGTATTAGTTTACTTGGATGATGTGATTGTCTATTCCCCAGATTTCGATACACACCTGCGGCACCTCGAGGAAGTCTTTCAGGCAATGGAGAAGTATGGCCTGAAACTACAGCCCGATAAGTGTCACTTGCTCCGGAGAGAAGTCAATATCCTGGGCCACGTGGTCAGTGCAGCTGGAGTGTCCGTGGATCCAGGAAAGGTATCGGCCATGAAGGACTGGAAGGCCCCGAGAACAGTGAGGCAAGTGCGATCCTTTTTAGGATTTGTGGGGTACTATAGGCGGTTCATAAAGAACTTTTCAAAGATTGCTAAACCCCTTAACCAGTTGCTAGTTGGCACAGGTCGTAACCGGGGCCGTGGGTCGCCCAATGTAGACTGGGATACAAATTGTGATTCTGCTTTCCAGACATTGAAGCAAGAGTTGCTACAGGCCCCTATCTTGGCATACGCAGATTTCACAAAACCATTCCTTTTGTACACAGATGCCAGTAATCTCGGGCTGGGAGCGGTGTTGGCTCAACAGCAGGACGGAGTCGAGAGGGTCATCGCGTATGCCAGCCAGAGCCTCCACCCAGCCGAGAGGAATGATGCGAACTATAGTTCGTTCAAATTGGAGCTGCTGGCGTTGAAGTGGGCCCTAAGCGAGAAATTTAAAGACTACCTCTGGGGTGCCAAGGTAACGATCATTACAGACAATAACCCATTAGTACACTTACAGACGGCGAAGCTGGGAGCCGTGGAGCAGCGATGGGTGGCCCAACTGGCCAACTTCGATTATCAACTACAGTACCGACCAGGGCGTGAACACACGAACGCGGATGTCCTCTCAAGGCTGCCCGAAGTGGAGAGCCCCGGAGGGGCTAGCCCAGATGAAGGCTATATGGTTGGAGTAGTGGAGGCACCAGGCAGCAGACAAGAGGCCGTGCCTGAGAACTGGGGATGGGATCCCCGTCGGTGGATGGAGAGGCAGGCCAGGGATCAAGATGTGCGGCCGGTAAGAGAATGGCTGGAACAGGGCCGACGGCCGACACCAGCGGAGAGGTCAGCCCAGACGGATACTGGGAGGAGGCTGCTGGGGCAATGGGACAGGCTGGAGCTGAGAGACGGCGTTCTGTGCAGAAGGGTCAGTGACCAGAAGTTGGGCGAAGAAATACACCAGATCGTGGTACCTGCAGATGAGGTAACAGCGTTCGTTTCGGCGTATCATGACCAGTTGGGACACCAAGGACAGGAGAGGACCGTGTCTCTACTCAGGAGGTTCTTCTATTGGCCCGGGCTAGAGGCATCAGTGCACGCCCTCATTCAAGCTTGCCCGAGATGCACGTTGTTTAAGTCCAGACGGGAGGCCCGAGCGCCGATGGTACCCATCCATGCGAAGGCCCCCCTCCATATCACTTTTTGACACTGGGCCGACCACAAGACCGCTACCAGAACATCTTGGTGATCACGGACTTGTTTACAAAATACGCTTGGGCAGTCCCCACTCTCGACCAGACTGCAACCACCACCGCTACAGCTTTATGGCGAGCCGTCTTTCAGACATTCGGGTGCCCGGAGTTTCTGCACTCCGATCAAGGAGCCAATTTCGAGTCCAGGGTAATTAGGGAGCTATGTCAGTTGTACGGTTGTACGAAAACTCACACTACTTCGTATCATCCTCAGGGAAATGGCGGCTGTGAGAGATTCAATCAGACCCTATTGGGACTGTTGGGGACCTTGGACCAACGACGACAGGACGATTGGGTGAGTGCATTGCCAAACCTTTTACAAGCTTATAACAACAGCATTCATAGTACTACGGGGTATGCCCCTACTTACCTGATGTTTGGCAGACACATACGAATGCCCACCGACCTGGTCCTAGGAGTGACAGCCGATCAAGAGGAGGTGAGTGTGACGGAGTGGGTGGGGCGCCATCACCAGCGCTTGCACTTCGCCTATGAGCAGGTGTCGAAAAGAATACAGGTAGCAGGAGAGAGGAGCAAACGGTTGTACGACCGGACTGCGAGAGAGGCCCCTTTACTACCAGGTGAGAGGGTGCTGGTGAGGGATAACCGGCGGCAGGGGAAGGGGAAGCTGAGTGACCGCTGGGAGACCACCCCTTACGTAGTCTGTAGGCAACAGAGGCCGGGACAGCCAGTATATACCATCCGGCCGGAAGGAAAGCCAGGCCCTGACCGCGTGGTGCACCGAAACATGATTCGCCCATGCCCTAACTATCCCAAAGCTGTGGAAGAAGTTCCCCCGGGACCTGTACCGGCGGCCCCCTGGATCGGAGGATGGGCTGTGGTACCGGGAGGACCCGTGGCAGCGCCACCCCCAGTTGCCCCAAGAGAACCAGAAGTGGCCCCTGAACAGGCCGAGCCCGACTCACCCCCAAGGCGCTCTCAACGAGAGAACCGAGGCCGACCCCCTGTCCGATACGGTGAGTGGACGACCCGAAGACGTTCTAGGGACTAGAACGCATTGGCGGGGGAGGATGTCACAAGGTGACGATCTTTTTTTCTTTGGGGCGGAACCAAAATTATGGAAGTTTGGTTCCGCCCGGAAGTGTTTTCGCCGGACCGGAAAAGACGAACACCGGACTTCCGGTAAGCGCCGCGGGCGGCGCCGAATTGGATGCACCTGGACCTAGTTATGAAGAGCGGTTGGTGATTGGAGGACACGCTAAACAGGGCAGTACTTAAGACAAAGTTTAATCACAGTGTTTTTTTGGTTGTTTGGTGTGCTGAAGCGCTGTGTTGTGCCCGTTTGGCGTGTTGCTGGTGGTTGTCTGGACTCTCTCTCCCACAGGCTGAAGTTGTATGGTGGCAAAGATATTCGGGGATCTGAAAGGGAATCGGAAAGGAATACATGTTAAACGGAGACGAAATGAAACGGAACTGAGACGGGCCTCGATGTGAGTACTCAGATTATGTTGGAAACGCATTGCTATTAATCTGCCTTTGTGATAGATACCTCCAGGAGAAGGAGGGCGGCCCTACCCCTAAACTAGCGCGGTGGGTGAGCCGAAGGAATTCATACTGAAGCAGTCACAACGACGATACACGTCGTCGAGGGAGGAACGAAGAGGCTGTCGGCCCTTATCTACTTCAGTATAGCATGTGTTGTGAGTGTGCTCCAGGTCTAAGGAAATAGTACGGTGACTCGGAACGATTTCTCCCCCGTCTAGACATCGGGTGAAATTGGAGAGCGGCGGCGAAGAACAGAAGGACTAGCAGATGTGTGAGTACGATCAGGGGCTGTCATTGTGGATGTGTTCAACTGTATAGAAATTGCTGTTGCAGAGTGAGAGGTGTAGGAACTTCACCGTCCCGAGGTCTCTACAAAGGGGCGCCCCTGTCCAGTGTTCGATCACCTAACGGTAGCGAGGAGAGGGCAGCGCTCGGCCCGGTGAGACGGTGTGACGTCCACCCCCCCTGTAACCATCGAGCCAGTGGAGAGGGTTCGCCCCCGACGCCACGTAGGAACTGCTTGTCCCATCAGACACATCGGAAACATTGACGTAAGCCTGCCACATTTGCTAGAAGTCATATATACTAACCTCTTTGAGCCCGTTCATCGACAGATACGGGGAACACATTGTCTCCGATCGTCACGGAGTGAACGCCACGAGTGAAACCTGTACCTACGGTACGCGGTGTCCCGCAGAAGAGGTGAGAGCCATACGAATCGAACTAACTGCATCTTTGTGTCCTCGTCACCACCTGTGGAGGGAAAGAGAGAGAGTGAACAACACGAGAAGAAACGAGTGAAACTTGTACTTACGGTACGCTGTGTCCAGCCGAAGAGGTGAGAGCCATACGAATCGAATTAACTGCACCTTTGTGTCCTAGTCATCACCTGTGGAGAAGGAAAGAGAGAGAGTGAACAACACGAGAAGAAACGAGTGAAACTTGTACTTACGGTACGCTGTGTCCCGCAGAAGAGGTGAGAGCCATACGAATCGAATTAACTGCACCTTTGTGTCCTAGTCACCACCTGTGGAAAAGGAAAGAGAGAGAGAGAGTGAACAACACGAGAAGAAACGAGTGAAACTTGTACTTACGGTACGCTGTGTCCAGCAGAAGAGGTGAGAGCCATACGAATCGAATTCACTGCACCTTTGTGTCCTAGTCATCACCTGTGGAGAAATAGAGAGGGAAAGTGAGCGGCACGTCCCGAACTGTGCGAGAACAAGGGAGAAGGCTCCACGAATTAAGCTAGGTGCTTAAACAGGACGTTACTTCTGACACTCACACTGTTTTGATTTCTGCCTCCAGGAAGAAGAAGGAGGGCGCCACGGATAGTAGAGACCAGGCAGGAGCCTGAGTCTCACATCCCAGCCCTCAGGGCTTTGGACCCCCGTTGCCCCCCCCTTCCTCCTTGTCACCCTCCTGGCCGTGGCCTACCTGGAGGGCAGAGCCAGATACTAGTTTTAATTTCCCTTCCCCATTCCCCACTACATTTTAAATATTTAAACAAATAAATAAAGATTGTTTTTATACTTACCTGTCCTCGTTGTTGTCTGGTCATTGGGTTGGTTTTGGGGACCTCCTCGAGGTGGAAGTTGAGAAGGGGCGTGGCTTTAGCCATTAGCAGCCAGCCCCTGGCCGTGACATAAAGACAAGAACTCAAATGGGGAACAGGTGCGAATCATTACATAATCAGGACGAGAGCACATAAGGGAGTGGGGTAAAAGTGACAAGACACTGGGAACATGTGGCCAAAGCATACAATGATACTCCACATGTCCCCACACAAAACACAGTACTGCCATGGTCTTGCCAAATGAACTCAGACCTGAATCTAGCCCAAAGGTCTGGCAAGACCATGACAGTACCCCCTCCTTAAAAAGCGGATACAAGACGCTAACAAGGGAAACACTAAACACGAGGGACGAGAGACTGTACCACAGAAAACACCCATGAAAAAAAAACAATAAACATTAAAGGTAAACAGGCATACAAAACAAACGGGTTGGGGTGATTCAACAAAAATAACAAACAAGGGAGGGGGGAGGGGGGGGGGGGGTCAACAACAGGGTGGGAATAATGTCCGGGGTGAAAACAATGAGTCCCAAAATTATAATGTCCAGGCGGTGCAGAAAACCGCCGTGGTTCAGTCCCTGTAGGCGGCTGACGATGTGCAGGTTGCGCCGGTGGCTGACGTGGCTCTAGCTGCGCAGGCGGCTGACGTGGCTCTAGCTGCGCAGGCGGCTGACGTGGCCTCGGATGACGCCCCAGCGACTGAAGTTGCGTGGGTGCCGGCAGCTGATCCGAAGCACCCCTCGTCCTCTTCTTCCTCCGTCTGGATGCGGGGAGTGCAGGACGGAGACCGGGCGCAGGAGTGGTTTCCGGAGCCGGAGGGACGAGAGCCGGCTTCCCCAGCTTGATCGCCCACGTGAGAAGGCCCCTCGGGTTGGATGAGGTTGGACGGGGTCCGGTGGGTCTGGCCGAGTTCTGCCTGGAGTTGACGTCGGGTCCAAATACGAGCGGGTCGTACCAATCGTAACCCGACTCGTATGCTGGGCAAGAACCCCTTCCCCTCACTGCCAAACGGCTGTACATGTCCGCTGGGTTCTGGTTTGGCTCGTTCGTTCTGTCACGGTAGAAATAAGGAGAGAACCCAAACGCAGACAACTGTAAAATAAACCGAAGGTTTAATGTGTTCGAACAGCCACACGCCGTCTCTCCGCCCATTTATGTAATCTGAGGTACTGAGATAAATGTTTTTCATCTTTTCTGACCTCTAGCACAAACACACGGTGACAGCCCTATTTTTAGCCTAAACTAACGCCGCTGATCTGCGCGTCTTTCGTTTCATTTTACAAGCGTGTGAAAATTGAGCGATCTTATTTCACCAATTTCAGAGAAAGCCCTTACATATACACGGACATGTAACATGTTTACTTAAAACATAAGCATTGGACTCTGACATAATATTAGTTTGCGTCCATTTAAACCCGTCATTACTCCCGCTCATGATTAAATGACAGGAGAGGGACTCGTTCACAGACCATTCCCTCAGTAATCTGGAGAGAAGCGGTCGAAAATGGACAAAAAGAGACGGATTTAAACACCAAGTGTAAACGTGATGTGTCTTTCTCGACCACTTGTGATCCGATCGACGAAAACACATCTTAATACCAAGTGTAACAGCCCCTGGGATATTTTTCCTCGCGTCGATGAAAAAGGAGTGTCTAAGCTACGTTTATGGTTGCTTTTTGTATGTGATTTTAAGCGGACATATCATGACAATCAGACTTTTTCCATGTTTAACAAAAATCTCTGTGCTTTGACGGATCACAGGCAAAGTACATTGCAAATTGTTCATTTTTTTTATAGCTTTTGCTTTGTAGCTACTGGAAGCCATGTTAACCTTGGCATGACACGGCCACCTTACAAGTTAAAACGCGTTCCGAATGGGGGGGGGGGGGTAGAACATCTGTCATGTTTTTGTTGTCATGACCTGTATGTTCATTACCTTACCACACAGCAAACATAATTTACTTATCCGTTGTTATGGTAAACATGTCCAATTAAACCACACAAAATGCATATCTTGGCACCTCCATAAGTTACATTTGAATGTTTTAAAATTCACTTTTTGAATAGGCATCTCCTCAGCCCCTGTAGACTCATGGGATAGAAACATGTCTATCCAATGCATACAGAGAAGTCTCAGCGGAAGAAGTAGAGCGTCCGGCCATTTCTCACATACTGTACTGTCTTTTGCATACTGAGGTTTAGGACATACTATTCATCATGCATACTGATTTTACCCGCCATATAGTATGGAAGTAGGCGATTTCAGATGCAAGGACAGAACAAACAAGCAGACATGATATATAAACTGATACCTAATGAGTGATTTGTGTGAGTCATTTAATGATTTGGTCATTAAAACACTACACTTTTGAATATATAAAGCATTACATCCTCTAAAGGATTTCTTGAATGCAAACCCCCCACCACCAAACACCCCTCCACATCCTATATTAAATATCATCTTATAATATGACTTACAGAGTCATGGTGAGAAAGCAATGACTGTTTAATTTGAAACTAATTTGCTACACTGCCTGCTCAGAAAAGAAATGAACATTCAGAAAAGATATGAACTGTATTCCTAGTATTATTAAAGAAAGATCATTTGAGCTTTAAGCGAATCTCTAGTCGTTAACGTTTTCCTAACAACACCATGCATCAACTACCAACAAGTAAATGCTATACCGATATTATAAGCTGTTTTGTTTCATATCAAGCTACAGTATTGGTATTCAAGCTAACAGGTACTGTAAAGAAACAAGGAAAACTAAAGAGATAAGAGGTAATGACCATGACATTTGAAGAGGCTCTGTGATGTCACTACCAACACCATGGCCAGTTATGTTTCTGCATGTTTGCATTTGATTTTTTTCTCTTTTGCCATTCCTCTGGGCTACATTAGTCACTTCATAGAGCAGCCCTGCGCTGGTACTGAATCTTACATAATCCTCTTTTAACAAACACACACACATACACAAACACAGCCAGCAATCAAACTATGGACTCAGTTATCCAAACCTCAGACTCTACATCATCCTTTAACCCTCAAATGGTCCTCGTTTTATGTTTACACTACTGGCCCTTGGGGTTTTTATGACCCCAAAATTAAAAAGCGTAATTGTAAGAAAAATATAGATTTTTAATAATACAAATAAAATATCTTTTTTTGTTTGTTTACTTCTTATCTGTACAATGAAGTTGTGTTTTGAGAGATTTGAAGTACTTTTGTATCAATTCACCACAAAAATCCCCAACTATCTTGCATGTGAAATTTAGATTCTTTATGAAAAAATGATTACCTAAATTTAATTTAAATTGTTTCTGGATATTGATCTAGGTGTTAGGTTTAGAATTACACCTTTTGCTGGTTGGTTAAAGATAAACCTAAAAGAATTACCGTTTAAGAAACAAATAGCTTTGACCAGCAGAGGACCATAGAAAGCCATTCATTTTACTGGATATGGCCAACTGCTCACATTACTACTTTAGTGATACTGTACATTTTGTGAATGTATGTATATACATTAGAAAGGACATTAAAAATAAATATTATTTCAAATTGTAGAATTTTTGTAGTTTTTGATGCATTACACATATAGTACCTGTGTGTGTTTCTATGTGTTTGTGTGAGCATGTGTTTTCTACATTGCATTTGTGCACAAGTACCAGGCCTTAATTTCTGTGTGGAAATTTTCAGATTTATGCTGGATTTATAGATTTTTTTGACAAATGGAAAAAAGCAAAATTTTATTGCATGTCCCATTCATTTTCAATTGGACCAGATTAATCATTTTTTAATAATTTAGGAAAATTCACAAAATGTTATATCTCTGAGATAAAGGGAACCTTTTTTAACTAATGAAATTTTCGTTTGGGGTCATAGACCCCAAGGACCAATTGAGGGTTAAACAAATTACTGTATGATTTTCCTACATTCATGAATTTGGCAGATGCTTTTATCCAAAGCAATTTACAGTGAATTCAGAGTATAGATGTTGGGAATCGAACCCATTACCGTTGCTAATAATGCAGTGCTCTCCCAATTGAGCTACAGGAACACGCTATCCCCTCTCCATGCACAAGTTTACTTTACAGGTATGTGACCCTTTCTGTGAAATACAGACTAATGTCTCATAATCTAATGGTGAGATTAGACCATTAAAGTTTTTTTTTCACATGAATTTCAATCTTTGACATGATCTTAATCAGTCAATATTAAAGATATTAAGGTTATATTTTCACAGAATGATATCACACAGAATGATTTTATGGAACAGTAATCACAAAAAATGGCTTTACCTTTGTTTTCACAGGCAGGGTCACATATTTACGACAAATTCTTTCTTTTTTTCCCCACACATTATTATTTCACCCAAGCTGGATATTCATATTTACTTTTTGCCCGGGTGCATCAGGTGTTGACAGTCCCAGTGACGTGCCAAAGCGGCACACACCTGCCAGGCGGATGTGACTCGGGCTCTCACACCATCCCATTGAGTCACCACCATGCCATCGGCAGTCTCCCAGACAACCAGATACCACCCGAGAACATCTATGCCTGCGGTCTGTCAGAATCTAAGCTCGGTGTCTGGGTTCAGGTTTCCATAAAAAGAACTGCCACATTTTGTCCATTCTGTTCTCCACATTTTTCTGAACCCTGGTGAGACTCGGTGTCTACATTAACAAGCCTTTGCTATCACTCATCTGAAAGGGCACTTCCACCATTGTGTTATATTCTTCAGTAGGAGCTCTACTTTACAAGCACAGCTCCATGGTTAGATTGGGCTGCTGGTCCCTTGAGATAACATGTTAGCATACAGGGAAGTCAATGAAAGCGGATCTCCTGACATTCAGTATTGTCCGATATTTCTAAATATTTAAATACCAACCCTACCATACGTACCTCTGCCTACGTTTCTGCATAACATGAAATAGATAGAAGTGCATATCACTGCATCTTTTAAATGAATGTCCGGTAATCACATCCAAGATTGTTTCGTTATACCTATGAGGACTGTACGTATTGTAGATGTACTATGTTGTCACAAATAGGTAAGTAGTAAATTCTGATCAATTACTAAATACAGAGTGTTACTGCGGGACGGACACACTTACAAATACAATACTTGTCCAAAAAAACACACCACACAGTGACTAACATCAGTCAGATTAATCCATGTTTCTCTCTTTTGTCATTTAACTGGTTTGTTATAATGTTAAACAAAGAGCAAACTAAACACTGTCATGATACAGGAAGCTGACTTCCCAATGTTTCAACAGTGTTGTTCTGGAAAAATCGGGGAGCAGAATAACAACAACAACAAAAAATAGTGTCCTAGTTTAGCAATGCAAATCTGTCCAGAACTTGAGCCCCCGCTGTGTTTGGGACAGAAGAAGCTGTAAAACATTTCATACTGACCTTCAACGACACATCAGAAATGCCATGAAAGTTTAATGTGATCCTTAGAGTAAACTACATAATCGAAGTAAAGCTGAATAATGTATCGAATCGTGTGGCTGTATTTCAGGGTTAAGATTATCCACAGCGGTGACAATCCCCTCTGCACTGTGTGCCTCGGGAAACGGTTCCTACAGAGCACATAAACATTCAGTTTTTCAGCTCTTTGGGTTATATATCACAACATTTTACTTTAATGAAAACATTCTTTTCTTACCTGAAACAGTAAGGATATTTGGATGTTAACGTTTCTTAAATGGTTTTAGCACCTTGCTCTTTAAGAGTGTAAGAAAATGTACTGGCATTTCGCAATACTTTTTTAAGATGCAAAATAAATCTTTGGTGTCCCCAGAGTACATATGTGAAGTTTTGGTTTAAAATACAATATGAATTATTTATCATAACATGCCACTTTATAGGTGTGAGCAAAATTTGCTGTTTTTGGTTGTGTCCTTTTAAATGCAAATGAGCTGATGAAATGCACACTGATGGCCATGATGGTGGTTTGTTGAAATTAAAACTCAATTGTACATTCAATTTCTTTCTTTCTTTCTCTCTCTCTTTCTCTCTCTCTTTACTAAATGGCAGTGTTGTGGTTGGATAGTGCAGATTAAGGGGCATTATTATTATAAGATGATCCCCTTTTGACATCACAAAGGGAGCCAAATTTTAATGATCTATTTTTACACATGCTTGCAGAGAATGGTTTATCAAAACTAAGTTGATCTTTTTTACATTTTCTAGGTTGATAGAAGCACTGGGGACCCAATTATAGCACTTTAACATGGAACATGTCAGATTTTCATGATATGTCTCCTTTAAATAAATGTATAAACAATTTGGTTTACAGTGTGATTTTTTAGATAAAGAATGCAGCAAGTTAAACTTAATTATGCAAGTCAATTAATTAACTTTTTTAGGTTTTGACTTGAAAAAAGTTAACAACTTAACAAATTAAGTTAAACAATTTCAACTTGTTTTTCTAAGTTAAAATAACAAAATATATGTTGATATGATATCATATGATATCATTTGAAGTGTACCGTGTACAGTTTTGGAATTTTGCCCACAACCAAGTTTCTGTTAGGTCTCCATAGATGAGGCTTAAGTCCCTCCATCAATAAAAATCTGATCTGTTTTTATCTGCCAGGTGAAAATCGTACACCTGGCTTAGAAAAGTAATAAAAAACCTTTCTCTCAGCAAGTCTCCATTGAACACACAGATTTTGGGATTTGTTTAAATCACATACGTGATAAACAATTGTAATAATGATATTTTAAATTTATTTTATTATTTTTTATTTTATTTTTTATTATAAGTGCAAAACATACAACAGATAGTTAAGTAGTAAACAACAAAAACAAAACAGACAACAAAAAACAACAACAATTGTGCCAATAGTTTGTTCTGCGCAATGATAACAAGGAACTAATTATAAAAATAACAATAAATTAAACAGATAATAATACAGATGATGATATTGTTATAATAAGCAAAAGAATAATAATAAGACAAAAGAATAATAAATTAAACAGATAATAATACATATTTGTGTAGTAATAATGATAATAATAATAATAATTAAAATATGTATATTATGCAATAATAGTATGTACAATAATGGTGATAATACCAATAATAATTCTAGGGATTGTTATGATTTCAGCATTGTTTTTTTCTAATCCCATAATAATAACTTAATAATAATAAATAATAAACATAATAATAATAATTATTATTATTGTAATAAAAGTAACAATACTGACAACAATGAATATAATATTATATAAAAGGATGGTGATGATATTGATATTTTGAAAAAAACAGCAACAATATTAGTAATAATAATAATAATAAAATGTAATTTATTTTAAAAAACACAGATTAAAATGAAAAATGCAATAATTATTTTATTAAGAGCATCCATTAAGTGCATCTTTGAATCTTTAGGTTTATTTTTTAAAATGTGGGTTGCATGAGACAGTGACCTAGTTGTCCCTTACAGTACTTAAATTATACTTGCTGTACTGTAGTGCAGTAAAGGTCGAGGGAATGTAAATGACATACTATGAATACTAATAAGAGAAGAGCTTGGATATGTCATATATAGTCAACCAAGATGGGCATTATCTAATCAAACCATAATCTGTTAATCCCATGTAGGAATACTAACTGATCCCAAATCAAATCTGCAGGCTTGTTTACACTCCTCACCTTTATATGACCTGTATCGTCTATATCTGGAGTTGTGCTTCCCTATATAGACCCCCGTCCCTATTTGCCTATTTGCATTGCAGGGCATACCTGCTTTTTTTGCATCCCTGTGTGTATATGCACACATATAATGTCAATGTATCATTGCCTTCTTTCTCTTAGTATTTAATGAACTGTGGTCTAAACAAATGCAAAGAGCTCTCATTTAAAACAAAATATTTTCTAAAAACATGTAGGACTTATATTTGATGATAAATGCAATGGAATATTATATTGGAGAGCCGAATCTACTGTGAACCCCATTAATGATAGTCATTTATCTCTGAATGAACTACCTGTTCACCTTCAGCACCTAGAGAACTAGAACTGACAAGGCACATATCATAATGATGAGGTCAGGTGTATCATTTTTTTTACTGCATAATGCAAATATTTGACTGGGGTTTTGTAATGACACAATATATACTCACTTGGTTTGTTCTCAACAAAGTGAAATTGGTGCTCGGCTTTGAAATACTATATAATTCAAGGCTGAAACACAGTTGCAGATTTGTTTGGGTGTTTGGCGATTTCTAGGGCATTGCTAGGCCACCCCGGGCCTGTAAAATATTCTGGTCCCTGGATATAAATTAAATCCTTCTTTAAATTAAAACCATTTTCGAGGGATATATTTTACATTCTTTGTATTAAGATAGCATAAAAAGAAAATGGCATTGAGACTTTTTTATCTGTTCGTTTAAAATTAAAACAATGAAAAAAAGGCCAGTTGCTGTTTGTGTATAAGAGCAAAAAAAAAAAAAAAAACGTGCCATTCCGATTCATGGGTATATCGATACATCTCCATTTTGAGGTACCAGTTTTATGTAATATTCATAAAAAAATCTTATATTGAAAATTTTGTTCTCATGATCTCTCTGATCTTTGTACGTATTCTTATTCATAAATATTACAATCGTTTCTTAATATTCTGTAATATTAATTAGATGTTTTCAGTCATATTTTTTTTACTTATTTAAACTAGACTACACTTTAAAACCTGTAACGACTGAGGATCATTTGCATGATTTTCTGTCTCATTAATCCTTTCAGCCAAGATCAATTGAAGCCTCATCAAACTACATCAGGACATGCAAGTATCATACTTAGTCTTATTCACTGATGCATCACGCATCATTATCTCCTTTTAACTAAGATGCATTCGCATTAAGTAACTGATGGTTCGTTTTAGGCTTTGATCTGCTGAATTACAAATCCTGCCATAGCTTCATGCTTTATTCTTTTCTCTACTTAAACCTTTACATTTTTCCAATGCTAAACTGTATGTATGTGTGCAGGTTTGTATGTTAAGAGCAGTATGTGTTTAGTTAGTCAATAAAGTCTGATTTGTATCACACATGATGTTGTTTGTATAATCTGGAGTCACTAATCATTAAAGTGATCGCAGCCTGCTCTTAAAGCTGTTGAATCAATTTTAGGATATTCATCTCCTTAGCCAAGAGAGCTATATCTTAATAGTATATAGTGTCTGACTAAACATTCGCTGGATGAGTGTTGGCCAGACACCCAAGACATATGTGAGATTCAAGATTTTCTCATAATTTATTTGTTTCCCTTAATTGGGATGGTGGAAAATGTTTAAAATATTAATAATTGATATAATTATTAATTATTATAATTATCAATTATCAAAAGTCCCTCCTTTAAATTCTATACATACCTTAAAATGAAAAATAACATTTCTGTAATCATTTAACAATTTTGTAATATTTAGTTTGTTTGCCATGACACATAAAAGGTGTTTTCTGCTATGCTGTCTTCCCCATGCAACAATAATTACACCAAAATACAACATAAATTCACAAAAGATGTTAATTTTATTCATTCACTATAATCCAATTTTAAAATTCATACGATTGCGAGGAACAAATCTAAATTCAGCCCTTTTTCCAGCAATCTTGATCTCAGTTCTCAGCAGCGACTGTAAACGTCAAATCTCGTGTTTGTTACACTGTACAAATCTTTGCTGCCTTAAATTTTTTGTTAAATCAACTCAGATTTACAAGTCATGTCAACTTACTATTATTTATCTTGACAAGAGATCAGTTGCTAAAAAGTTGAAAAAGTTGAAAAGTCAAGTTATAAATCCAGGGCCGGCGCCACGAGGGGGCGTGAGGGGGCGTCGCCCCCTCACCGGCACTTGCCCGCCCCCTCAGATCACCATTAATGTTGAATGGGATTTTAATAAAATTTTATTTAAAAATCACATTTGCCTTGTGTATTGTCTTCCTAAAGTGAATTTTATAGTCTAATTATTTAACAAAACAAAAAAATCAAGTGTGCATGTATTCTACCGTGACATTAATAAACACACGCCCACTCCATGGCTTGTTACACTTCAAGCGGCGCCACTAGAACCGTGAGGTGATGACGTCAAAGCGCCGCGAGAGCGAGACGAAATTACACTTTGCATGATTTCTCGAATCGTTCTCGCGGTACTTTGACGCCATCCGGCTGTCGGTTCCTGCAGCGCCGCATGGAGTTGAACAAGCCTTTTGTGTTGACGGCTTGACGCACGTCAACAATGAGCCTGCGTTCTCAGTCTCAGCGGGAAATCAAGATGTCGAAGTGCGAAAGTATATCAAAAGTTACAGAAAGGAGTGGGAGAGTGACCCGGGCCTGTAGCAATGGATATATGTAAAATAGCACTGCAAATTCTGCATACCGGACTTCGGATTATCACACATCAATAATGCCGTGGCGTGGATTATTACCGGAGCATTTCAGGTGCACAGAACCAAATGTTCGCCTGTCATGTCAATTCTGGCACCATGAACTTCAGCCAGACTGTACATAGTTTTGAAAAGTTCAGATGTTTATGTTCTTTAGCATCCTTGCAAGTACAACCAACCTATTATTGTTCTGCATTTAACGTTAAAGGTAAGCATACGATCTCTCTCTCTCTCACACACACCTGTTTATCAGAAGTTAAATACATGTATTATTATTAATATTAATAGATAAAAAACAGACATTGAATTTATTATTAACGAATAGGTATTTGAATTAGCCTGTCCTAAAGCATAGCTATGTGTAAACGAGTTATTGTCATTGTGGTCCTCTATCTGCTGGTGTTTAATCGCTAGCTTATGGTGCATTACTTGTGACAGTTAAAATAACTACGTTAAATTATCAAATTGAACCAAAATTTGGATAAAATGTTGCGTTTGGACAGTTTTTGCGCTAGAAACCATTTGCAAACACTGTCCCCCACCATTATGTAAAAATTATTTGCACTACGGAAAGCAAACACGAAGTACGAACATTTAATAATTTCAGGGTATTATATTGCATTAACTAATTTCACCATGGACATTCGAAATGGATTAAAAAGAAAGTACCTCTGGGTGGGAACTTCAAATGAGCAGTGTTGTGCTGTTAAGTAACGTTAGGTATGCTTTTTTGTTGTTGTATATAGTAAAAGTGTTCAGATCATGTACGTTGCTCACTATAGCTGTAGTTTTTGTGGTTGTATTACAGAGATGTTTGTTTATAACACGTTAAAGCTTAAGGGACGTACCAAAGCTATATGTATTTTCTAGCTTGGGGAATTAAATGCATTTTGTGTGATCGCCCCCTCTGGTATTTAAGACGCCCCCTCATCAGCGCTCGGCTGGCGCCGGCACTGTATAAATCTCTAGTCAAGATAAATAATAGTAAGTTGAAATGACTTGTAAATCTGAGTTGACTCAACAATTTTTTTTTACAGTATATAAATTCAAATATTGCGCCTCAAGAAGCTTTACAACACATTGTACGGCAGTGCAGTGATATCAAACACTCATTGGCTCTTTCATGATACGTCACAGATTTGCAACATTGCCGTCTTTCAGTCGATGCACAATAAAAATTTGAAATTCAGACCTTCACAGGGAGAAGTCTGATTAACGTTAGGTAGGACTGCATAAGCGTCTTAAAATATCTTTTAAATGCTATATTGTTACCATTGTTACAAAAAATGTACCCATTTCTGTCCGTTACATTACATAATATACAAATAATACATTATATTTAATATAATTTTTTTGAATGAAAAGGGTTTGGGTTTGGGGTAGTTAAGGTACATTCACACAGGGCAAAAATGTTAAAACTTGACGGAACGCAAAACTGAATTGGCTAACAGCCAATCACAGTGTCCGCAATACATGCTCCGGTCTTGCAAAAACGTAATTGGCTGCCTCGCACTAGGTTATTTGCACAAGGTGATCTGATTGGCTGACACACGGGTTGGCACTTGTAAATTTGAGAAATGTTCAACTTCTTTCGCGGGCAATGGCGTTAACGCTTTTGCCCCGTGCGATTACCGTTAGGGTGGTAACATTATCGATTAAATAGTTAATGTCAAATTATACAGCAATCTTTATGATATGAAAGATTTGTTAATGTTTTACGTTTAATGCTACAATTTAATGTTGCAAATGCATCTACATTGAACGCTTTAGCATTTATTTTAACGTACAATAAATGTTTTGTGAAAGTTACGTATTAATACTACGTAACCAGGATAAATATTCATAAAAAAATTAATTCTAATAGTGACCTCTGACTACTAAAGCGTTTAAAAAATGTCTGTAACCACATCCTGTGTTTTGCAAAATATCACAAGCTATATTCCTTGCTTTCATTATATAAGCATGACTGTAACAATGTGTGCATGCATGTATACCCACACACACATAATGAATGCATTAAAGTGATCGCCTGCAAACAGCAAACCAAGCAGTATTTATCTCTCATGTACTCTCTTCCAACAAACGGTCTCTTTTGTGCCAGTTTAGGGTGCAAACTAGGGCTGCACGATTAATCGTTTTTAAACCGAAATCGCGATGTGAATGGATGCGATTTTCGAATCGCAAGAAATGCGATTATTTCGATTCAAAACTATTAAATATAACAATCATCTAGTACGCAGTTTTTGACAGTTCGCTTCATGCGCATTTTACGTTTGATGCAGTTTAGACCAATAGAGTGCATGAACACTGAGGTGCTGACTACACGTCATCACACCATTTGGAAAACATGAGCGCGAGCAGCAGTTCAACCAACTCCTCAACAAAGTGTACGGCCATATGATTTCCGCGATGCGGAAAACACGGACAGAATCGCGAAATGCATACAAATGGAATTAACTGCACAACGCGGAATGTCATGAAGTTGGCAGATTTTGGATTCAGTCATTTTAAAAACGCATTATAACTCATTAACCGGCAAATGAAAGGACAGAAATGCGCGAAAACATTTCCCTTTTGTGTAATGTTGGACTTAAAGAAAGGTGTATATACGTCCGTTTCTCGTCATGCATCGCAAACAATGACAAACGCCTCATCAGACTATAAGCAGGTTTCATTAAAGCCCGGAACACAGCAGACGAAACAGGTACATTATACTTTCTTGCACGCGCACATCTGTACCGCTTTGAATATTTACAGGCATGAGGATTCATAAAGCGCGCACACAGAGAGCAGTCAGCACACGCGTGATCACTAAACTTAAGTTTTCTTTCTTGTCTAAGTGAACATAAACAGCTGGATGTTTATCAGTAGGCTATATTGAAGCAGAACAGTTTAGCTGTCTTGTGTCTTAAAGTGACAGTAACCTGGTGCTTTCTGTGTCAGAAATGTTTATTACACACCAAAAATTAAAATCACTCTTTACTCTTAACTGAACAAGCTTCTGCAGCTCCACATTTAAAATCCTACAGTGAGGACTGTGCAGTCTTTTATTTGTATTTTTTGCTTATGTTAAATCATAGATTCTAATAACTAATATATTTACATTTATTACAGATGCCTGAAAAGTAAAACAAGATGAGTATAGTCTTATGATTAAAAGAAAAACTAAACATTTGCTTGTCAGATGCATTGTTGTAGTGACAGCCAAAATACATTGGCCTATATGTTATTTTAAATAAAACTTTCAAAAAAAAAAAATTTAAATTGTATTTTTTTTAATGTTCTTAGATTAAAAAAAAAGTTTGTCTGCAGAATAGCAAAGTCCTGCAGACAACTTGGTACAATGTTTAAAAGGTTTTAAATAAACAGTAGCACAGCATCTTTCTTTGGTGCTATTAAAACCACCACAACAAACCTGGATGTACCTCTTTTATTATATACTAATGAATCGCACTTTAAATCGCGAATCGCAATTTGATCAGAAAAATCGCAATTAGATTTTTTCTCCGAATCGTGCAGCCCTAGTGCAAACCAATCAATGGCAGCTGAATTCCAGCGGCCAAGGGCATCAAACATTCGTTTTGTATCTAATCAAACAGTACCCAATCTCATTTGTGAAATGTCAATATGATATCTGGCACAATGGCAAGTGACAGACATTCAATTGACTACAGTGGGCGGTCGACTTCATAATGTAATAAAGCTTTAATTTGGCAGGAGTGATGGAAAGTCTCACAATAGGGTCCACCTGAGGTGAGGGGTTAGCACAGCGTTGACAATCGCAATGCGACCACAGACCGTTGGCGCAGAGGCTCACCCACGCCGTTTATTTTTAGAAGATAGCCTTGTTTTAAAGCTACGATCGAAATCACACCCGCCCCCACGGGATACCACAGATGGTTTTTCCCCTCTCACTGTTGTTGCTTCTCCTGAACTTGTGTCAACCCTGCTAGCCCAAAATCTGAATGAATAAATGATAGTCTCGGTTTTATTCGCCCCGACTGACTGGAGTTATTTTAAATTGTCCACATTAAACATTCTAATCACGTCCTAATCCACTATGATTTGGGGTATCTGGACTCGTATCACACTGAGTCTGCAACAGGTATCTTTTTAATCCAATTTATTTAAGTGTCAAAACATTTAAACCAAATGCACATGTTTATTACATTCATGTTATTATGTTATTACACCAGCAATAAAAACAGACCATTTCAATTTATTTTCTGGTGGATGCAACAGAAATGCCGTGAGTTATCTACTGAAACTTAAAAGGTCCAACAAACACAACTTGAATAAAAGACCTTTCCTTCCCGTCTGCAGAGGAAAATCCTTGTGTAAATATTCCTTTTGAGATGGCAACTTACAGTACCGGAAGATTTCCGCATATCCAGCAGATTCATATTTTATGATGAGCTCTGAGTTGTTCTGTACATCTGGGTGATTTTTTTCTCTGGTTCTAACCAATCCGTATCTCAGGCTCTAAACATCTTAAATACAGTAAGCCTGGCAAAGCGTAGAGGAGATTGTGTAATTATGCCTTGTCAGCTTTTCTTTTTTTGCAAAAAATTGAGCTATAGGCCTAAAGCTGATAATAGGAAACTAGACATCATGGGTTTTACATAGGAATGTGCTATCAGACAAAAGGTATGCCAAAATATGGAGTTAATCCCATTTATGCTTTAAATTGCTATTTTCATTGCATAACAACACTATTTACAAACAACATAAACTAGTTACTGTTGATATTTAAGCAATGAAAGGTCTTGTTGTATTGTGAATGTACCTATACACTGTAAAAAAAATCCGTAAAAAAACGGTAAATCTCTGGCAGCAAAGTTGCCAGAGAAATTCCGTCAAATTACGGTAAAAAATGGTTTTCAAAATTACATACAAAAACCGTAAAAATACAGAGAATTTTTTACAGTCCTAATTCATTAAATTACAGAATATTACTGTTAATAATTGTTATAAAACTGTAAAAAAACGGATAAATTATGTGGAAAATACATGAAATACAACTACTTTTCAGGTCAATCCCTGTAAATATACGGCTTTTATCAGTTATTTTATTAAATTGCTCTGTATTTATACACTAATATTATTTTAAAATACAGTTTATCTTTGTAAAATAACTAAAAAAAAAAACCTGTATAAAAACGTATTAAGTATGTGAAAATACATGAAGTATAGTGGTTAAATAGTGAAAACTGAACACTGTGCTCTGCTACCCAGTCTCACAAAGTTTCGTGATATAGTCACGTATTTTTTTATTCTTTTTTCGTGCTATTATCACGAATTTTCGCGTTTTTTCGTGATCGTATAACGAATTCCTGTTTTCGTGTGATTATCACGTATTGGTTACTCAACTGCTTTTTCCTATGTTTAAACCATTGTCGCTTCGGTCCAGGGTTAGACTTGGTGCTTGCATTAGAATGTCACTTAAATATTGGTTTATACTATTTTTTCGGATTTTTTTATATGTTGCCTGGCGTTAGGGTTAGAGTTGGGTTTGGTTAGGGATGTCATTTTATGTAAATCTAACCCTAAATCGAAGCGACAATGGTAAGAAAATAGGACAAAACAGTTGAGTAACCAATACGTGATAATCACACGAAAACAGGATTCGTTATACGATCACGAAAAAACTTCAAAATTTGTGATAATAGCACGAAAAAAGTAAAATAAAAAATACTTTTTTTTGTTTAAATGTAGCTTAAATAAATTGATTGCAATTACTTACCTTAAAAAATTTGACTAAATGAAAGGAATCATTTTTTTCAGTGCACTATATAGCTCAGTGGCAGAGCATTTTGTCAAAAGGTCATGGGGTCAAACCCGGTGAACACATATGCTAATAAAAATGTATACTGTAAAAAGTAAAAAGTTGGATCAACTTAAAAAAAACTTAAATTGATAATACCTAAAAAAATTAAACTTAAATTTGACACATTAAGTAAAAAATGTAGGTGTTTCTTAGGTGTTTTAGGCAGGCCCGGCGCCACGAGGGGGCAAAAGGGGGCATTGCCCCCTCAGATCTGATTTGTGCCCCCTCTGTTTCATTTTTGTATTCATGGTTACAAATAAAATGTTCAACCTTTTGAGTTAAATAATAATTTAACCTTATCCCCATATGGGATTTTGAATGTTCAGTAACGTGACATTACTGCCAGATTCAAACGTCTTTCGCGTTGGTTGACGCTGAGCCAGAAGGACGAGCTCAGCGCTGTCCAGAGGTGGAAAAGTAATAAAATATTCTACTTAGTAAAAGTAAAGTTACTTTAAAAATATTTTACTTAAGTAAAAGTAAAGTTACTGGTCTAAAAATCTACTCAAGTAAAAGAAAAAATAAGTCAATTTAATTTTACTCAGAGTAAAAGTTATTTTTTTACAGTGGCAAGAGGTGGAGGATTCTAGTATAGTTCAAAAAGGACAAGGCAATATAAATCTCAAACTAGTTGTTTTTAATTGTAGGAACATCTTTACAATTAAAGTCCAATAACAAAAAGTTAATAAAATAAAAAGCTTTTTTAAAGCTCCACTGTGTAGTATCTACTCCCATAAAGCGGTGAAAGTATATATGACAAACAACTGAATATTACTTTCTAGCCCCCCCCCCCAATTCGGAACGCTTTTTAACTCGTACGGTGGCCCGGCCGTGTCATGCCAAGGTTAACATGGCTTCCAGTAGCTACAAAGCAAAAGCAATGAAAAAAATGAACAATTTGCAATGTCATTTGCGTGTGATCCGTCAAAGCACACAGATTTATGTTAAACATGTAAAAAGTCTGATTGTCATGATATGTCCGCTTAAA
Organism: Misgurnus anguillicaudatus; assembly: GCF_027580225.2. Taxonomy (NCBI): domain Eukaryota; kingdom Metazoa; phylum Chordata; class Actinopteri; order Cypriniformes; family Cobitidae; genus Misgurnus; species Misgurnus anguillicaudatus. The sequence goes on from NC_073345.2 coordinate 14,853,890, forward strand.
ATCACATACAAAAAACAACCATACACGTAGCTTAGACACTCCTTTTTCATCCACGCGAGGAAAAATATCACAGGGGCTCGTCGATCAGATCACAAGTGGACGAGAGAGACACATTACGTTTACACTTGGTGTTTAAATCCGTCTCTTTTTGTCCATTTTCGACCGCTTCTCTTCAGATTACTGAGGAGATGGTCTGTGGACGAGTCCCTCTGTCATTTAATAATGAACTGGATTAATGAAGGGTTTAAATGGACGCGAACTAATATGTCAGAGTCCAATGCTTATGTTTAAGTAAACGTTACATGTCCGTGTATATGTAAGAGCTTTCTCTGATATTGGTGAAATAAGATCGCTCAACTTTCACACGCTTGTAAAATGAAACGAAAGACGCGCAGATCAGACGCTTTTATCAATGAAAGGCTAAAAATAGCGCTGTACACCGTGTGTTTGTGCTAGAGGTCAGAAAATATGAAAAACATTTATCTCAGTACCTCAGACTACATAAATGGGCGGAGAGACGGCGTGTGGCTGTTCCAAGACATTAAACCACATGCATGTTTACACTAACAAGTGTTACGCATACCCATGCTATAGTTAGCCAAGGAACTATAAAACTTCAAGTTTACAACATAAACTGTATAGATGTAAACGAATATGCTGAATTACCTGTGGTGAAGATAACTTAGCAGCTTCATTGTCCAATGAGACCCATCTTGGAAAACTAACTCCAATATTGACTTTGGTCTTGATGTTTTTCCTGTCGCGTTGTCGTTTAAAATCCCTGTTTCGCTTCCTTGGCGACTTGTTTTAATGTCCTCGAGAATAGTTCTTCAACAGGCTTTCAAAGCATTAGATCGCAGGTTTATCACGGCGTGCGGCCGAAGGATTCAGTCTAACGCAGGTCGCATATCCGGGCTGCATACGTCATCAAGCCTGGTTTATTTAAATTAACTGAGCATTACATTCGCAAGTCATAAGCATATTACATCAATTTACAATTAACTAAGAATAAATGTCAGCTTTATAATTGTTAATATTCTGAAATAAGACTGTCTTGATGACGTATACCGCCTACACATGCAACCAGAGCCGGCCCAGCCACTAAAGGACCATTGCGATTGCAAAGGGCCTCGTGGCCAGCAGAGGGCCCCCTAAAGTCACTTAGCTGGTGGTTGAAAAAAATCATTCATCAAAAGTTACATAAAATAAATATAATTATTTATTATTAGGGCAATGTTAAAAAGGCTGTTACTTGTTATTATAGTTATCATGAAAGTTCGCTAATAAGATCTCTTTCTTGCCGAGATTGATTGACACACAGCATCCAGCACAGCAGCCAATCAGTGCCCGCGATCTATGTGCAGGCGAGCATCCCGCCCACAGAACGCAAAGTTGAGTTGAGCCGGATCGCTGATACAGACGCGAACTTTTGCTGTTGCTTTAAGGACAATTTCTTTAATGTTATGTGTGTTTGTGCATAAATGTGAAGTAAGTGTATCTTATTTGACTTCGGTAATGACCAAACCTGTGTTCTGTTTGACTTCTCTTTCTTATATTTGCCATCATAACGTGAATTGGTTTATTAAGCTTAATAATTAATATTTAAACGGTTTAACATGGTAAATTAATTCTGTTACGCTTATATTTCACGTATGCCATTGTCATTTCTACATATTTATGTCATTTGTGTAATTATATTGTTAAACGTCTGAATTTAAAGTGTTTTATGTGTAAACAAACTCATGCGCATATGCGTGGTAACATGTCCAGACAGCGCACCATTGTTAAACCACCTGCTAGCCTTTGCAAAAGTGTATAATGTCACTGTTCAGTGTTTAATATTTAAACTATAGCAATGCATATGACATACAGTAGCCAGCTTTGTTAGATTAATGTTATGAATGCAATGTTAATTGTTAATCTTCAATTATTAATATTATTTGCAAGTTAATTGTTATTATTCACAAATCTATGTTCCTCTTAAACTCTGCTGTCAATTAAAAATGATTCTTTAATGGTCAGTGAAAATGACTTTATCAGTCTTTTTATTCAGCAAGTTCATCCGTGTGTATTTGTTGCACTGCACTGCCATTCAGTTCAGTCAGTGGCATCATATTTTTCCTGTTAGACATCAAACATGGAACTGAAATCAAGAACTCAAGGGGCAGTTTCCCTGACAGGAATTAAACTAGACCTAGACTAAAATAAAAGTAGGCTAAGAGCTGTCCAAACTGAAAAAAGCTTGCACTGACATATCTTAAAATACACCAGTGCCCTTTGTTTTGCCTCAATATCCACAGAAATAATGTTTTTAGTAAGGCATTTTTGTTAAAATTAGTTATGTTTTCTAATTAAACTAAGGCCGAGTCCTGTCTTAAGATATTCCCTGTCCGGGACCACCCTAAGGTCTTTTATTGTCATTCTGTAGGCTACAAGTTGCCACATAAGAACAAAATATGTACTCAGGACCAGCAATGTAAAAAAGATCATTAACATACAGTATACATAGAATAATTAAAACATAATTTAATAGACACATTTAAAAAAAAATAACATAGTAGATATAATATGTGCAGTATAGTCATAAGGTAGTCGTTGCTTTTCTTTAGGCCTTACTTAAAACGGACCAAATTTTGCTTAGGGCCCCCAAAGGTCTAGGGCCGGCTCTGCATGCAACCTCCGTAGGCTTCAGCTCGCGGCCAGCTTGAGTGTGCTCTGAAAGCGCGAAAGGCGGAGCTTGAATTTCAGGAATGTCCCTCGTCGGCGAATGTATTTCAAAGATGGAGGCACAACATGGATTCAACCAGAGAGCGACTCGATCGTATGTATTTTAAATAGCAGATTCTACACTTACGAGAATACTTTGATTAGTGGGGTGGAAGTAATTACACATGAATGAGCACATACTTTTGGAAGAAAACATGGGTTTTTGCTAAGAATTAACTTAAAAAAGTACACACTGGAGCTTTAAAGTAAGAAACATTTATGGAATTGTTTAATGATTTTTACATGTGAGTTATGCACTTTTGAAGGTGGTCAGCAGCTTGGAAATACAATCACTATAGTAAGGTTGTAATTGATGTATTGCTGGTAACATACATTATTTTTTTAAACTATATATCTAGTTTAAATGAGCATATAATGAGATGAGTGCCATGTCTATATACATTTGACACGTTTATTATCTTCTTACTTCCCTGACCTGGGTACCTGATGACATTTATTCATTCTCTCTCTCTCTCTCTCTTGCTCTCTCTCTCTCTTGCTCTCTCTCTCTCTTGCTCTCTCTCTCTCTCTCTCTCTCTCTCTCTCTCTCTGCAATGTCTAATGACCTGCGCATTCTTGAGGACGTTTTAAAGTTCTTGACGCGAAGCTGCTAGACCTCGGAAGATAATGCGCATGGTATTAAAAACGCGTCGTGCAAATTCGTACTTAAGAGCATGAATCCTACATTTCATAGAAATGAAACACTCGCTTCGCGTCAGTGGAAAGTGGTCGCTTAAATATGACCAGGGTTTCTTTCATAAGATTTGAACTGAGGAGGGTCTGCATTAGCGCGCGCCTGTCTCGTCCGTCTCCATGGTTCTTTTTGCGCGTTCCCCGGGCCCCGCCCATTTACATCCGTTGCGCGTCTTTATCACTTTGCTTTTTAAAATAGTTTTTTACTCAGTAACGGATATGTTTTAAAATGTAGCGAAGTACAATACTTTAAATAAAACATACTTAAGTAAAAGTAAAAGTACAGATTTTAAAAACTACTCAAAAAAGTAAAAATACACAAAAAAACTACTCAATTACAGTAACGTGAGTAAATGTAATTCGTTACTTTCCACCTCTGGCGCTGTCATATATCAATGCAGTGTTTTCAACCTCATAATGTTTATTTTAGATTTCAGACATTTAAATACACATAAGCACTGGTAAAACAATAGCCTACATTTAGTTTGTAAAATACACACTGATGTCTACACTCAAAAAAATATTTAGGCCTAATTCATAAGATTTATGTATTTTGATTACATGTAGAATTTCCATCCATTTGGATTACATACTTCTAATCTAAAATGATATATCTATCTTATATGATAGATATTTTTTAGATATATGTAAATGAAACCAATAAAATTTATGTAATAGTTTTACTTAATCCAATGTGTTTTAAATGCATTAAAAAAAATGGATTATGCATTCTTTATTAATAAACCCAATTCACTTAAAATGCATTACATTTAGATATCTTACTAATAAACCATTTATATATTCCTCCCCCATTCACCCTCCTAAGTCACAATATGCTATAACAAAAAAACCACAAAAAATAAAAGAAGAGCCAGACCACTTGGTTTTACATTTTATCAATTTATTTAATACTTCAAGGCATTACTCATAAGGCAGCAAAAAAGAGCAGCTAACAACTAGCATGACAGCCATGGCTTATACACCTCGTAATGTGTGCAAAAATTAAATAAATAAGTGTGTTTCAGACATTTCAGCCACAATCAACCTCAATCCACAAATAAGTGCAAACATTTTGAGCAAACAGGCTGCAGAAATACAAAAAACCCTGTAAAACTCGAGGTAGACATAAATCAGGGACAACAACATTACTTTAACATTTTCAGAAATCTGTGACATGATGTAATAATAGTTTAGAATGTAAAAAATGGCACATTGCTTAGTGTTTTGAGTGGCTGTGTGCCATTAACAATTTTCATGCATCTCTAATTACATGTTAGATATACATCAATTACATTTTTCAAAAACTTTTCAACTTTTAAAATGGTTAAAGCAATATTCTAATTTAATAAAACAAAAATCCCGATAATTTTCTAACCCCATATGTTTATGTTTTACTTTGTTCAGTCAAGAAGAAATAAAGTTTGAGTTAAAGATTCCAGGATTCTTCTCAATTCAAGACTATTTGACCTCAAGTTTACAGTTTCAATGCAGATTTAAAAGGGCTCCAAATTATACAGAATAAGGCATAAGGGTCTTATCTAGCTAAATGATTGTCATTTTCAAAAATAAAAATAAAAGAGGACTTTTAACTCACAACAAATTTTCACTAGCTGTGTGACACGCTAGCATGACATAATTGAAACTACCGCTCCAGCGTTTACAAGCGAGGAGAAAGAGGAGCGTTCAGATGTTGTTGTATGCGAAATGATACTACTTAATGTCTTTGGGTCCGTTTATTATTTAAAATGGTCCACAAATGTGCGTTTCACATTTGTGATGTGTAAACTTCAACGTTATTACGTAGTACACAATGTCACACTGTGTATCACATGGATAATGCAAGACAAGTTGTTGCGTTTTAAAAGTTTTCTTGCCAAAAATGACAATCTTTTGAATAGATAAAACCCCCATGCCTCGATCGGGATCGTTTAGAGCCCCTCAAAGCTGCCCTGAAACTTAACTGTTGAGGTCCAATAAGGTCTATTAAATTAAGAAAAATCCTGGAATGTTTTTCTCAAAAAAAACAATTTCTTCTCGACTGAACAAAAAAAGACAAGCATTTTCGATGACAGACAGTAAATTATCAGGATTTTTGTTTAATGAAAGTGCAATATTCCTTTAATGTTAAAAAGTTCACTTGTAAATGTACAAAAATGTACCCACTTTGAGGGGGATGTATCAGCATGTCTGTCAGGTATTCACTGAAGCATCTTTCAGTGATTGCTTGGTTGTATCAAGTCCAGTTCCATTAGGATTTTTTGAAAGGTCAAAGGTGCACCTGATGTTCTTCTGGTAGTTCAGTTTAAGTGCATAAATGAGTCCAAAAAGTAATTTCACACCCATGTCTGACACCAAGTAGGTTTTGCAAAACTTCCACTGTCTGTGCAATCCCCAACTCACCAATTTCACAATTCTGGAGAAGAACAACAACAAAATCAGTCCCAATAGCAGTCAAAGTGAAATTTTCAAAAATGTGCAGGCAAATTGTTTTACAAACTCTGATATTTAAAATATGTAGACTGATTCAAATGTGTAAAATAATAGAACATTAGTCACAAAACCATCAAAAGACCTGAAAACAGATAATCACCTTGTTTAATCATCTAGTTATCCATAAGATATTTATATACACACACGTGCACATACATACATATATATAAATAAATAGATATAAAAATAGAGTAGGTTGACATACACTTACCACATATTCTTTAATGTGTCTCTCCATGCCTTCTTTGAGGTAGATACAGATGTCTTCAACTAGAACAAGACAAAAAACCCACATTATTTAATGATTTTCTTTAACAATATTTTATGTAGATAATAGTTTTTATAGAGACAGATAAAGATTTTGTGAGACGAAGGGTATGTATTTTTCTGTTTCAGAAATATTGTGTCCCAGCATGTGTGTACACTACCGGTGAAATGTTTGGAAATAAGCCTCTTATGCTTATCATAACTGCATTTATTGAAAAAAAAAACCCCACCTGTTTCCAATATTGACAATAAATCATCATATTAAAATGATTTCTAAATGATCATTTGACACTGGAATGATGAAAATCCAGCTTTGCATCAGAAATCAATATCTTTGTAGCATAACTTACATACCCTGTCTAGCAGGTTGTCCCACCATATAGACGATGAAATGATGCTGTATCTGTAAAAAAAAAAAGTTTTAGTTAGACACACAATGCACTCAACAACATAGTATAATTGTAACATTCTTTTGTTAATAAAGTCACAGAGATTATGATTATTTTATTCTGATAAGCCTATAGTAGCCTATGACTTTATTTATTTCTTAGGTTTCAAACATTAAACCACAAAAATTAATCAATAAAAGCAACAGACATTGCAGGGTAACTTCCAACAGACCGTCTGTGTAGTGAGGTGTATTTTACTCTGAAACATGCAACGCGTCACACATGTAATTAAACAACAGACAATTATATTTTAGATAATCACATCAAACTTGTTAACTTTACTCACCTACAATTTGGCGATTGTAGACTAGTGAGATGACGATCCAGTCCAATGCAAAATGGCGAAGTCCATGTGCTGTAGCGTCTATTTTTGATTGTGGCGCCACCTCCTGACTGGAGTGTGAATAGACGTCATTTCCGCTTCTACTAAAGTCAGTTTCCTGAAATTTGTATGTAAACCAATCTCATAGAATTTATCCGGTTTGTTTCACTGCTAGATTTATTTAATTCATATTCATACATTTTAACTGATTAAATCTAATACTTTTTAAATTGAACAGATTTATATATATTCTAATAAATCGGATTACATATATTTTAAAAAACGAGTATTTAAATAAAATCTAAATGATCCAAATACTTAAAAGCTAATATTGCCAGGAATCATTTTTTTGAGTGTATGGAAGCAGCAATACAAATCTATTCAAATAAGATAATAATTTGCTAATAATAAAATAAAAAAAAATTCAAATAATAATAATTTGCCGACGTGTGTTATTCATATCAGACAAACACAGTGAAAGTAACTATAAAGTTGACTCTATTGTTATAAAGGTTATAATGTTACCTGTTTGAAAGACGAGGATGCGCACCTGTCAATCAGCTATTATATAACAGAGCTAGGCCAGAGACGAACTCGCTCTTAAACAGAAATTAATATATGGAATAATGTGTGCATCTTTGAATAACTGTAAGAATACATTTCCTTTAAATTAATTTTGTCATTTAAAGTTTTAAGAGATAATAATGTTTCATTCACTTGCTTATTTAGACTTGAGGTTAAACGCGTGTTTGGCGCATTTAGCCTACCTCAGAGTTTATTTCAGTAATACTGCCGTTTTTCCGGTAATAATAATACAATTTATATATCAATCCTGCTTCTTTGTCTGTTTATTAATTTTATTATGCTGTTATGTGGATATTTATTGCCATAGCTATGAGACGTGCATTGCCGTTATATGAATACTCTCGTCTAATATTCAAATCATATGCAGAATAATGTGTGCATCTTTGAATAACTGTAAGAATACAGTTCCTCTGAAAATGAAATTTTTTGTCAAATTTTTGAAAATGAAAATTTTTGTCAAAGTTTTGAGAAATAATAATGTTGTGAGAATATTTATCCCCATATGAGACGTTTATTGCCGTTGAATAGCCTACTCTCCAATATGGAAATCACATAGCAATGTGGTATACTGCAGTTACCCTGCTAATTTTAACATGTGATAAATAAACCTTTGCAAATCTGCTGATTTTATCCATTCATGTCCTGACCACCAGGCTAGAGATTTTAAACATCCTTAATCCACACTTACTAGTCTATCAAATACTATCTCATGATCTATATTTTTTTTTGCTAGTTTTACTAAATTGTGTTAGTCAGTTTCTGGTTACCTGTGCAGTTGCATGGAGTGTTTTATGGAGCGCTGCATTTAAAAATCTGTCATTCCAAAGCGATATCTCAGTGTGTATTATTCATTGATGGTATAAAGTTAAGCCCCCTCAACAATTTCACATGCCCCCTCAGTCATTTCATCCTGCAGCCGGGCCTGGTTTTAGGTTACCAATTGAAGTAATTATTTAATTTAATCCAGCTTTTCACTTTTTACAGTGTATTGTACCCTAAGTTGCCTTGTATAAAAGCATCTGCCAAATGCACAAATCTAATGTAAATGCACTGAGCAGTGAAACTAGTTTTACATTTTTGTTAGTAACTTTCTAATTTAATAAAAACAGATTATGTGGACCACCACGGCACCATGCGCTTACTTTATAAACCCATGTTGCAGTGACCATGTATGTGTCCAGCAAAATCTTAAAAGCCTGCATTTATAATACAAGCTTGACTGTAAGAATGAATTGTGCATGTGCATGCCTGCACACACACAATGAATGCATTAAGAGATTGCACAGCTTTTTCCTCACGTGGTCAACTCATCCAACAGGCAATGATCTCTTACTCTGCACTGCATTGGTTTTGGGTCCATCAATGGTGGCTGAATTTCAGCAGCCAAGGGCATCAAACTTTGACAACTGACAAAAGTCAATAACTGACATTGACTTTTGAAACCTGAAATTGAAATGCGGATCGTTTTCCATTTATAATCTCAAATCAGTCAGACTGAAAAATTGCAGTGCAATCCTATCTTCACCTTGCAGTCAGTAAGATGAGATCTGTACACTGTGGATCTAGCAGCTTACAAAGCACACACTGTAATGCTGATTCAATCATCTACCACAACATCTAAAAGACCAATAACAGATGAGCAATGGTCATGAAGATAGCACATGTCTTTGCATTTTATTTATTTAATAATGTACTGTACTCTAAATCAGTTCATTGGCAAGTTGAGAAGTCACCTGTTGACAGGTGGGTTTCTTGGTTGGTCATCCCGGGGATCTTTGATGGCATCTGCATCACGCTTGGCATGGTGCTTGAATCAATCCTAAATGATGCAGGCAGTTACACATGCACTCATTAAGTGTAATGTCAATTTCATTCAAGTCCTCCAAATCTAAACCAACAAGGCTTCTGCGACCACGTTGACTAATTTCTTTTTAATGAAACATGGCCATGTTTAATTGATTTAATTGTATTGAACATTTTAATTTTAATTAATGCCTGAGCTGTGACAATTACAGTATAATTAACCTTATGACATCAGTTTCATCATGAACGCTGAAAATAGTGCCAATCTTAGCATCATCTGTTAGGAAACTCACAGATTTATTACATATTTTCAATCCAGTTTTAGAATTTATGAGACAGATTTATGGGTACACATGAAAAAGCTATGAATATTTATATATTGTGACAGATGGGCATCTTTTATTGGTTGCATAAACATAAATAAATATATGGTAGTGAGGGAAAGCAAAGCAAATAAAGGGCCATAAAGAATATTTTTTTGACTTGTGTATTTGTGGTAAATAAACAAGTCTGCCTAGATATGCTTAAACATTTGATTTGGATAAAAATCACAATTGAGAAGTTTCAAACTGTGCTCAGATTTGGCAAAACACAAATTGTAATCAAAAGGAAGATGTTTTAAAAAGGACAAAAATAGTTTGAACAAAAACTACATGTAAATCATTGGCATTAGAACCATTATATGTGGTTGGAACAAGACCCACACACTTTTTTAAGACCAATGATATTGGACCCACACTGAATTCTAATTCTGTGCATATGCCTCTTCACTTGTCTTAGCGTCTTTTGTCAAATTCATTATAATTTAAACTCAATTTAGTGTTTTCTCTACTTTCGCAATGAAAAAAATATTAATTTAATTTGCACAGTTTTATAAGTTGCACACAATGAAATTATCTAAATTTAGATATATGCATTTAGTTGAACTTACTCAATTGTTTTAGTTACCTTAGCACAATCAAATTGAGTTGATCTGAGTAAAAATTGAGTTAAATTCAGTAATGCTACTATTATCTAATCATGCTAGTTCTACTTAAATTTAGAAATAAAAAAGTTATTACTACAGCAACAGCACACATTAGCAAGCTAACCATAACACTCATAAAACAGAAGCTGATTATGCCATAAACATTGTCAATGTAAATGCTTTCAAATCAAGGCATTTACACTTTACAATGTAAATGTAACTACATTAACTTCAATAAAATTTTCTTTAAACTATACAGTAGGCCCCAATCTATTTTATTAAGATACAAACAAAAAATACCGGAAATATGTAAAAAAAAGTTCAGGACTAAATGTCTTCTTTAGGCATCGTCTGTGTTTAGCTGCTACCCAGTCTAACAAAATTATGTACCTATAGTCACGTATTTTTTTATTCTTTTTCGTAATACTGTCACGAATTTCCGTGTTGTGTCGTGATCGTATCACGAATTTCTGTTTATGTGTCATTGTCACGTATTGGTTACTTAACTGCTTTTTCCAACCTGATCTCACAAAAAACGTGAAATAGTCACACATTATTTTGCTCAGTTTTGCGTGACATTGTCACGTATTTCCACCCTACCCAGTCTCACAAAGTTTCGTGATATAGTCACATATTTTTTTTATTCTTTTTTCGTGCTATTATCACGAAATTCGAGTTTTTTTCGTGATCGTATAACGAATTCCTGTTTTCGTGTGATTATCTTGTATTGGTTACTCAACTGCTTTTTCCTATTTTTAACCCATTGTCGCTTCGGTTTAGGGTTAGATTTGGTGCTTGCATTAGAATGTCCCTTTATATATTGATCTATACAATTTTTTCTGATTTATTTTTTATATGTCACCTGGCGTTAGGGTTAGAGTTGGGTTTGGGTAGGGATGTCATTTTATGTAAATCTAACCCTAAACCGAAGCGACAATTGTTTAAAAATAGGAAAAAGCAGTTGAGTAACCAATACGTGATAATCACACGAAAACAGGAACTCGCTAAACGATCGCGAAAAACACGAAATTTCGTGATAATAGCACGAAAAAAGAATAAAAAAAATACGTGACTATATAACGAAATTTTCGACTGGGCTGTTCCACCATATTATGTGCCCCTGACACGACTTTCTTTACCGTGACAGTTTCACGTATTGGTTACTCAACTGTTTTTCCTATTTTCTTACAATTGTCACTTCGGTTTGGGGTTAGAACAACTTTCTTTTACATAAAATGACATCCTTACCCAAACCCAACTCTAACCCTAACGTCAGGCGACGATGGTTTAAAAAGCATACAAATTTTTTTTTATAAACCAATACATTAAGTGACATCGTAACGCAAACAGCAAATCTAACCCCAAACCGAAGTGACAATTGTTTAAAAATAGGAAAAAAAGTTGAGTAACCAATACGTGAAACTGTCACGGAAAAGAAAGTCGTGTCAGGGGCACGTAATATGGTGGAAATACGTGACAATGTCACACAAAACTGAGCAAAATAATGCGTGACTATTTCACGGAAATTTGTGAGATCAGGTAGGCTTTTTCCTATTTTCAAACCATTTTCGCTTCAGTTTATGGTTAGATTTGGTGTTTGCATTAGGATGTCACTTGAAGTATTGGTTCATACTATTTTTCCTGATTTATTTTTTTATATATTTTAAAACATTGTCACCTGGCGTCAGGGTTGGAGTTGGGTTTGGGTAAGGATGTCATTTTATGTAAATCTAACCCTAAACCAAAGTGAAAATGGTAGTACATTAGGAAAAAACCATTACCATTATGTGACAATGATACATAAACAGAAACTCGTGATACGATCACAAAAAAATGCGGAAATTCGTGACAGTATCACGAAAAAGAATAAAAAAATGTCCTACACATTTCCTGTATTTTCTGGATGTATTCTATTAAAGAGGCTGAGAAACAGTTATATATGATCACTATAACATTGCAAAAACAACAAATCCCTGAAACAAACCTTTTAGGCATAAGCAGTTGTTTAATTAATGCACCAGAATACAAGAAATGGCATCTACTTTTTTTTGCTCCCGACGACCATGATATATTACTGTTAGGGTTGGGATCATGTCTGATATATCATAATTACAGCTAAAATGTAAGTACATGTGGTAAAAACATGTATTACACAACTGTAAAATAAATTGCTACCCAGTTAATCTTTTAAATAAACATAAAATGTTGTCAATACAGATCAGAGCCAAAGTGAGAGAGCATGGTGATATTTAATATATCTGGAGAGAGCAGTTTGTTAAAATTTCCATTTATCTCACTGACAATTGCTTGGCTGGCGCACACAGTCACAAGAGTATGAATCTGTACGATATGGTATTTGCTGATAGGCACTTTGTTCTGTGTACGTGTTTTTCAGCAATGAATGGCATGTCATTAATCACGATAGAGCCATAGGTAAATGACAACACAGATTAGACTCAGACCCTTCGCGAGTGACTCTGCCGCAGGTGCAATAACTGTGATGTCACATGTAACAGCCAATTAAAAACTATAAATGCATTTCATGTTTTTAAAATATGTGCCCTTGCCAAAAATGTACAATGATGAAACTGAAATGCTGCTTGGCCGTAAATAGAGAAATATATGAAGAATGTTATTTTGCAGTGATATCAGTCAAAGGAATATCCTCTCCACACCCAAACAAGTTATTACATTCTGATGAAAGATTACGAAGACATTTTATTCTGTTGTTGCGGTTGAATAATGAAATGATAACAGCGACGTGTATAGTGAAAGTAAATAGGGTCGATTTTGCTATCACATTGACTTGAACTGAAAAATACATTATATCTCCTGACCCGTGAAAGAGCAGCACGAGCAAAAACATTTTATCCTGCAGTATGTGTTTGCTTAGAGGATTTCATTGTATGAGGTCCAACAGCATACTGGTAGAACTCACAAACAGTAAGCGGCTAGTGGGACTGCAGTGAATATGAAAGAGAAAAGCGAGACAGAATGAGAGATGACAGACAGGTAAATATACATCAACTCATCCATCTTTCTTTATGACAGAAAGCTAAGAGCTGTGGGACCGGTGTATTGCAAATGTCAGCGAGTGAACCATAACTCCATGTTTAATCCATTACACTGACAATCACCTGAGCTCTCCGGCTACTACAGGGTTACAAGCGTCACACTTCATGGTGCTGAAATTACTTTAACAAAACCAGCACAATTGTGTTTTATAAATAACCTGCCTATTGTTGCAGGGTTCACCCTTTTTATGCTATCATAAACTGTACACTGTACAAATAGTGAGAGGTTGCTGTAAATTATAACAATAAAGTTGAATAGTACTACTTATGAAAATTGAAATTAATTGTAAATTAAGTTTTTTAAACTTAAAGTTTTAAATGCAACAAGGATTTTTTTACAGTGTTCTCATGCAATGAAAAAATCAAAACTTGAAATATTAAAAAAATTATGTTCATAATAATTTTTTTTTTATTTGTTTTACAAGCAAACTTAAAGGATTAGTCCATTTTCTTAAAAACACAAAAAATCCAGATAATTTACTCACCACCATGTCATCCAAAATGTTGACAAAGAAATTGTGTTTTTTGAGGAAAACATTCCAGGATTCTCTCATTTTAATGGAGTTTAATGGACCCCAACACGGAACAGTTTTAATCCAGTTTAAAATTGCAGTTTCAAAGAACTCTAAACGATCCCAAACGAGGCATAAGGGTCTTATCTAGCGAAACTTCTCGTCTATCTCCAGTCCTGTGATGCGCCAGTGCGACCTCATGTAATACGTCATCATGCCGAAAGGTCACGGATGAAGTATGCAAAACTACGCCTCATTGTTTACAAGTGTTTACAAATGTCGAACGATATGAATGTCTTTGTGTCAGTTTATTGTTTAATTACGCAATTACGTGAGGTCGCGCTGGCGCGTCACAGGACCGAAGATAGAAGTTTTTCTTGTCAAAAATGACAATTGTTTCACTAGATAAGACCCTTATGCATCATTTGGGATCATTTAGAGTCCTTTGAAACTCTGTTGAAACTGCAATTTGAAACTGTTAAGTGTTGGGGTCCATTAAAGTCCATTAAAATGAGAAAAATCCTGGAATGTTTTCCTCAAAAAACATCATTTCTTCTCGACTGAACAAAGAAAGACATCAACATTTTGGATGACATGGTGGTGAGTAAATTATTTGGATTTTTTTAAGAAAATGGACTAATCCTTTAAAGGGATAGTTGACCAAAAAAATAGAAAATTTATCATTATTTACTCACAATCATGTTTTTCTGAACCTGTATGAGTTATAATGAATATAAATGATTCTGTTGTTCTAATGTTGTCTGCAATAAGCTGTAAAAATAAAGTTAATTATTTCAAGTTATTAGATGATGGAGGTAAGTGTTCTCAGGTCCAAAGTGCCTCTATTTTATATTGCATAGTCCTCTTCAGTGTAATGAAGTAATATATTTGCCTCCTAAGACAACATTCGGTAAAAGCATTTTAATTTATTTAAAGCATCCAGCACAGCTTTATCAAATCGCTGGTATCCATGGAGAGCTAAACAGGATTAAAGCATCTAAAATAGACATGTTCTGCATGTACCATTACTGTAAAAAGTCATCAAATGTTCTTGCATATTCAGCGTATAATAAGAGCCATTAATCTGTTTGTCATTGCAGCTGCTGGTTCTGTTTTCAGTACCTACTTGGCAAAATACTCGGTTACAGCGGCCAAACGGCAGGCTGGAAAAAGCAACAGTGGTCACGGTCGACTCAATTATTCCCCTCTTCACATCAGCAGTATTACAGAGCAGGGTGAAGAGTCGTGACTAACTTTTCTTGACAGTTAATCAATGGTGGATAGTGTCTTTGAGCTTTTACCAGTGGCTATATATACTCAGACTTGACGTACCACTGAAGACACCATAAAACACCTGGTGAAGTTGTTAACACGGGATGAGTCTAAGACAAGCCGAGTGGGATGTATCATAGTACAATAGTAAACTCTATGTGTAACCACTGTATGGCATGATAGTATACATGTTATTTGCATTATAATGGATCTGTATAGTCAAAGATCTGCACACTATAAATTTACACTTTAAATCAATGCCATCAATAATTTTAAGGTGGTTTAAGTTGGGTTAAATTAAAAATATTATGTCAACAGGTTCCACGTAATTTGTTCTCAAGTAATCTCAACAAACAATTATTTAGTTCATTTTACATAAGAAGTTAAAGTAAACTCAACAAACCTTAGTACAGTCAACAAATAAAAATTGAGTTAATTGTACATAAAAATTAAATTAATGATGACAAAAATTCTTTTATAAACTCCAAACAGAATCAATCAATCAAAGTGCAGCTGCTCAATACAACTTAGCAAATATTTTTTTAATACAGTTAATCAAACATATCACTAACATACCTGTATTTGAAACACAATGTTGCATTCCAAACCGTTTGTTTGTTTAGTTCTAAAATATATCAAAACAAGTTAATTAACTCATACTTGGCAACTTATTACTCTGGTACCTATAATGTAGCTACACTTCTGCAAGAGGGTGCCAGAACAACAATTACCCATAATACATTGCAAAATCATCAGCCAATGAGATGCAAGTCTGTATTTGTTTTATTAATCTGTTACTTTTATGCAACAATTTTATGTTGTCTGAACAAATAAGTTTAAGTAAAGCTGACAAGACACTTTTTTGGTGAACGAACTAGATTAAATTAAGTTCACATTGTTAAATTGATATTTTTAAGTTATCACAACATGAAAGAATTAAGTAAAATTGGAAAAAGTTCTTTTTTTTGAGTGTATGTCAGATAATAAAAATGTAAAAAAGCATGCGATCGATCAGAACCACCATTACAAACTTGAACAGGATGTTTAACTAAGATATGTTTTAATTTAGTAACGCACACGCACACACAATATCTGTGTTTTACACATAATACCTTTCACAGCGGATGATGAAGTCTTTACCATAATTAAACATAGAGAAAGTGTTGCTACAGAACTACAGCAGTAAACACAGACTTATTCATCCGGACCACGTGACGTCACTGTGTTTCATAGCCGCCATTGTTGTGTATGGTGACAGTGACCACAACTACCAGATGAAGATCAATAAAACACTCCCAGGAGGTTCACAACAAGATTACAATACGCCTGGGATATGTTGTGCTGTTGGATGTAACAACAATCGTCAAAGGAACCCCGAACTACAATTTTATTTTATTCCAAAGGAGTTACATCAGCAGAATAAAGGATTGGCTTCAATCAGAAGTGACCACTAAGGATAACATAAATGCTTGCCTAATATTAAATGCATTAAATGAATATTAATACGTCCTACATCCTAAAATTTTCACTTTACACATAACCTCTTTATACATTTTATAAACATTTATATACGCCAATGGACATTTTGACTTAATTATGAGTGTATGTCACCGTCAAAGCCTGAAAGATGACAGTTCTGCATGTGCACCTTTGTTCCTGCTGAGATGTTATGGACAGCAGACTTTCTTTTGTGTCCCAGCAACTTATTTTAAGAACTAGAAAACAATAAAATGTAATAAATTATGATATTTCTTTACCAGATCATTGCATATGAGACAAGGACAGGATTCACAAGGACTTTTCATGTGTGTATCTTCTTGAAAATAATGCATTATAACTTACCATTAAACTTAGAAAAATAGTAGAGATAAAGGTGTTATGCATACTCAGAAGATGTGATTTATTGTTGACTGTGGGGCGCAGGGCTGTTATGATACAGCATGCTATGAGGATTGTTCATTTGCGTTAGTAAATTAAAGCCACAAATGTTCACCAAGTTGTCTACTTTATTTATAATGACAGATATTATATTTTATTTATTTTTATGAGACATTTTTAATTTCTGGAAATATTTAACAGAGAATATGACAAATAATGCAGGATCCCAAAATTTGACATTTTGTAGATTTTCCGCTCTTCCGTGATCGCGAACAACTGGATGGACTGACTGGCACCCGACATCTTGATTGTACAATCAGTTTTGTCCCTGGTGAGCCCTCAATTAAACTAATAAATGTGACCTTTTTGCGGATTCCTGGGGGTGGGGTTTATTTTAATAGAGGGGTTTATGATGTCAAAACCCAGGAAAAGACACAATGAAGTAATGTTTGTTAAAGAGATCATCTCCCTTTGCAGTGAACTTTCAGCGTTGAAAATATGGAAACATCAACATTACACTAACTCAAGTGGAAAAAATAAAGCATAATATGATGAATACATTTAATATGATGTAAATCATTATAATGGGCTGTACATTTACTTTTCCAGGCAAAAAACAAGAATCCATACACATGGCAGACCATGAATTACTGTACATGAAACTACTGCGAAACAAGACAAAGACAAACAAGTTAGCTATAAATACACGGGTAAATGAGAATAACAAGAAGCACCTGGGGACAAACAGGGAGGGAACAGGGAATGAAAGGCATCGTGTTTTTGGCCTATATGATGAACTGCTAAAATCACTTACTCAGGAGTTAAAGAAATATAGTTTATAAACGATGAACAACTTTCTCTACAGTAAAACACTTAAACTTGATGAGGTCACTTGAGACTTTCACAACTTTTTGAATCTTTCCTCTGCTCCAATATCCTTAAATATTTCCACTTACTGCAGACATCAGAATCTCAGCGCATGCAGCAGTTCATTCGTGTATTGCTCAACAAGTGTTTAATAAATGTGACCCAAAAGCAGTCTTAAGTAGCACAAGTATAGCAAAATTCAAAAATACATTGAATGGGCCAAAATAATCAATGTTTATGCCAAATGTCATTAGGATATTAAGTAAAGATCATGTGTCATGAAGATATTTTGTAAACTTCCTAGCATAAATATATCAAAACTTAATTTTTGTGAGTGGGTGCAGTTAAGGACTTGATTTGGACAGTTTTAAGGTGATTTTATTTATTTTTTTGTTGTATCTCGGCCAAATATTATCCTAACAAACATTTGAAATAGGCCTACTTCCTTTTGCATAATGCTTGGTAGTTTTTGGACAGATAGAGCAAGAGAAAGAGAAGGAGAACAGATTCCAAAATACAGGACATATCAAATTAAAAGAAATGGCACATGAACAAAGCCCACCAAAAATAAAATGTCCTTCCAATGATTCAGTTCAGTACACAGAGAGGAGAGAGGAGGAAGAGGTCAGGGTTTCGTAAAATAATATATTATATTCTAGTGTGTTTTCACCAAACCTGATTGTTTGGCTTACAAAGACCTGCATGGAGTTATTTTTAAAAACATTTTGTTCTTTTTAAACCTGAGAAGAGGCATCACAATCCACTCCCATTGTAAGCAAAAAAAAAAAAACAAAAAAAAAACATGGCACATGTGACGCAGTAATTTCAGTGATTTATTGTTTTCTAAATAAAATCATTGTGCGTAATGTAAAGAACAAGCTGTCAAAATATAACCTTGATATTTTTAATATTGAGTAAGATGGAAATCAGTGTGAAATCAATAATTAAAAATCAAAAACTTTAGCCTGGACTTCAGAGACATGGTCACATATACTGTAGTATGCAAATGTGATAAGACATTTTGTACTGTATATTCAAAAATTGGTTAAAATATCTATTCAGCTGTCACTGGAGCAATACCCTTCAAAAATATGAACCATTAGATACAGATATGTATACATTTGATACCAATATGTACCATTAAGACACAAATGTGGCTTTGACGCGGTGTGCGCTGCGCTATGAAACCCATTCATTTCAATGGCTTGCGCCATGCGAGGGCGATTTTTTTGTTGCGTCGAGCAAAGCGCGAGCGCTGCGGAGCAAAGTTCAAAATAGTTTAACTTTAATTGCGCTGCGCTCCGTGACGATTACGCAAGCAAAATGGACGAACAGCTTATACTCGGACTTCCCGGAGCATTATAATACAAGTTTATGCTAATTTGTTAATGTTTCTGAAAAGCCATTATTTCACCTTAAAGGAATAGTCAATTTTCTTAAAAGAAAAATCCAGAAAATTTACTCACCACAATGTCATCCAAAATGTTGATGTCTTTCTTTGTTCAGTCCAGAAGAAATTTTGTTTTTTGAGGAAAACATTCCAAGATTTTTCTCATTTTAATGGACTTTAATGGACACCAACACTTAACACTTAACTCAACACGTAACAGTTTTTTTCAACGGAGTATCAAAGGACTCTAAACGATCCCAAACGAGGCATAAGGGTCTTATCTAGCGGAACGATTGTCATTTTTGACAAGAAAAATAAAAAATATACACTTTTAAAGCACAACTTCTCATCTTCCTCCGGTCCTGAAAGCGTCAGCGTGACCTCACGCAATACGTCATCACGTCAAGAGATAACAGAGGACGAACGCGAAACTCCGCCCCAGTGTTTACAAGTGTGTTGAAAGAGGACCGTTCCTACGTTGTTGTATGTGGAATGATACTAATTAATGTCTTTGTGTCAGTTTATTGTCTACAATGGTCCGCAAATGTGCGTTTTATATATGTAACATGTGACCTCTCTACGTCACCACGCATTTACGTTAGGTCGCGCTGGACCGGACCTAGACAAAAAGTTGTGGTTTAAAAGAGCATATTTTTTGTTTTTCTTGTCAAGGATGACAGTTGTTTCGCTAGATAAGACCCTTATGCCTCGTTTGGGATCGTTTAGAGTCCTTTGAAACTCCGTTGAAAAAACTGTTACGTGTTGAGTTAAGTGTTAAGTGTTGGTGTCCATTAAAGTCCATTAAAATGAGAAAAATCCTGCAATGTTTTCCTCAAAAAACATAATTTCTTCTGGACTGAACAAAGAAAGACATCAACAGTTTGGATGACATGGTGGTGAGTAAATTATCTAGATTTTTCTTTTAAGAAAATGGACTATTCCTTTAATCTCTTTTGATAACTATAGGTATTTCATTGTAATACTTTTCTAAAATGGTGTACAATAGTTTTGCACAAATTAAAGAGAATAATTTATGTAGTGTGACTTTGTTTGTGATAAAACGTAAAATATTTGAGAAAGAGATGATTGCTGTATCTGTGTGCAAGTTTAAACCCAAAACACATACCTACAGAATAAACAAAACTGTGGCACATTTACTGATAAAAGAGCCATCCACCGGACAAAGAAAGCATGTTGCTGGAGGACTCATCATATTGTCCCGCATGTCCTTGCGAAGAGGTTGCCAACAAAGAATTCTTAATAAAATGCAAAGCAGAGAAAGCAAAAAGTGGTCTCTCTATCATGCTGATAAACAGAATGTTGAAACATTCAAGGATAAACTGAATAATTGTTCAATGTCAGGGTTATTATTTATATCGACGTAACACTCTGAAACTCACAAGGTTACAAGTAGAAAACTTTTTTGAAGATGATAAAGAAACAATAAAAGAGAACACGTCCCCCATTAACCAAAAGTTATTTCTGGAAATCTGCCCATACGGTTGTTTAAAAAAAGTAAGCTAGAAAAGTAAATGAAAAAAAATGTGAATGTTTGATTTCCCACTGTAAGAACATCAGCTAACAAAATCATTTGCATGCAGTAATCATAATTAGCTTGTAACGCCGTCTGCCTCATCAAAACTCATTTATAACAGCAAACCACTGACACTAAATGTGTCACTCAGAATTGGCCAGGACTTTCTGTTCCCAGCTTTTCAATATTTGTCAATGCCAACTTCAAAACCCTGCACTTCCACCTCTTTTCCACTCATAATTATGATGGATGACGGTTAAATAAGCAATAAACAAAAGAGACACACTGAGAAATCTCACTGAGGTAAACAAAACTGTGTTGTGAATTGTACTGGGATGTGTTTCCCGAACAACGACGCAACTCGCTGCTGAACCAACGATTTAATCTAAGATTATTGCTGTAAATAACATATATTGCATCGGAAGACTGATTTTGTTATCATGATTTAGTTGTGATTTAGATCTGTTGTTTAATTTTAAAATAATTTAATTCACACGCAAGTTCCCTCTTACGTCACTCCTCCCAGGGATTCCCCAGGGTCTTAAAGATTGTAGCTCTGCGCACAAGCGCAGTTTCAAATGCAGTGCTTTAATTCTGTTTACAAACCTAAAGACGTAAAATTAAATTGTAATATATTTAGAATGATGGATGTACATTGTACTACATGTTTTTTGCTTATTTTGTTCAACCCATGATCAGCGTAAGTCTACATATTATAATAACAAGGAACTATGTTTCTAATGATAGGTGAAGAGCTGTCATTCAAACCACACAAGTTTGCGTTGCAGCTTGCGAATGTTCGTTTGAACTATGGTTTCGGGAAACACCAAATCGTTGAACTTTGTCAGTAACAACGAAACTTACGACAGTAGTTGTCTAACGATGCTTTCCGGAAACGCACCCCAGGTCATTTATTTATTTATGATTTTTTTTATAAAGGTCTTGTTTTAATATAAAGACTCATTTAATATATAATAAAGACACTAATAACAGTACGTGAATTCAACAATTTTAATTTTATTTAAATTTTTTTATATAGGGTGGTTTCCCAGACAGGGCTTATCCTAGTCCCAGACTAAATGAATGTTTGAGTTGCCTTTATTTAAAAACATCTTGCATTGACATTGTTTTGTCCCAAGATGCACAACAGTATTGTTTTTTTTTTTTTTGTAAGGAATGTTTGATTAAATTACTTAAATGTAATAACTAAAGCCTACTCGATTAATCTTAAATTAGAAACGGTCCCATATGTTCAGTTTGATGTATGTTTATGCTTTAAAGGGGACATATCATGAAAATCTGACTTTTTCCATGTTTAAGTGCTATAATTGGGTCCCCGGTGCTTCTATAAACCTAGAAAATGTGAAAAAGATCAATCCAGTAACTTAGTTTTGGTAAACCATTATCAGCAAGCATGTGGAAAAAAATAGGTTATTAGAATTTGCCCCCCTGTGATATCAATAGGGGATAATATCGCCCCTTAATCTGCACTATCCAATGGCACTGCCATTTAGTGCAGAGATCAGCTCATTTGCATTTTAAAGGACACGCCCAATAACTGCACTTGTTTGCTCACACCTACAAAGTGGCAATTTTAACATGTTATAATAAATTATCTATATGATGTTTTGAGCTAGATTTTCACATACATACTCCGGGAACACCAAAGTTTTATTTGACATCTTAAAAAAGTTTGTGAAATGTCACCTTTAATAGCACATGACATACATTTTTCTGTGCAAACTTGGCAACCGTAATCTCTATTGATGATAAGCACTCATGTAACAACCCATGACAAATTTATCAAACATGCACCCTCGGGCTAAACCTTACATCTATTTTTAAGGGCACAGCGAATTACTATATATGTTTGAATTTATAATGCATTGTGAAGGATGATCAGACCAAAAGCTGTGATATATTTATATTGCCGTAGGTTATTTGCGCTGCCAGCTAGCTGTGCTTAATATAGCATGAACCACCTGGTATGTCTCTGTATTCTTTAGTAAAGATTGTGGCTTTACACTTGTTATAAGCGTTAAGGGTTAATTCCTGAACAGCTGTAAAGTGACTTGCATTTCAGGTCACATCCTACACCCTATTGTGTAGAAACCTGATTTGGAAATAAACATCGGCCTCATCTGTTCCAGCTGTGTCTTGTAATAACCCATATAAATAATTTCATTAGAGCTGTTGTGTGCATCTACATCACTTTCAATATTCTGTCCTACGGGTGGGCCTATGAAAATCAATATATTGCAAAATACTGCAAAACAACTGATCAAGAACTCATGTTCTGTGTGAATAGTTTTTTTTTTGTTAGGGCAGATAGACTTTAGATATATGACAGCTGTTAATCAGTCAATTCCACGGACAGAACTTGGTAATAATATATCGGCACAAAAAACAAAACAAGTTAATCGTAACTATCAGATATTCCTGGAAAGTGATTGTCAGGTCACCTTGACCAAACAAATTACATGCATAAAGCATTTTAACCGCAGGCCACACATGCTTATTATCAGCCGGTTATTTATGGCTTTTAGCTGTAAACCGGTCAGTATCACAAAGTTTTCTATATTTGTTTCTGGTGTTTTTTTGTAAATCTTCATCCCTCATCATCGGAAAGACACATGCGACTCACACCAGGGCGGCTACCCAAGAAACTGGGTCAGCATTAAGAAGAGCCATGCTGTCGCGCTTGGTACGTCCACTATGACGCTGATCTGCAATGGCAGGTCCCTGTTACATAAGCAATGAGAGACGGTGTGAAGAAAGGCAGACGGCTTTAAATGTTTTAGATTTGTTTCCTTACATTTGTGACGCCTCGAGAGCTCGCAGCTGTGTGTTTATGGCTCTGGTTCAAACAGGTTCACTTGGCTGGCATACACGGAAGCCAACCACAAAGTTTTAATAATTTATAGTGGTGTTTAATATAGACCTTTGTTGAAGTGGCATTACGCCTAATTATAATGAATGTTTTTAAATTGGAGCCTTCTAGAACAACAATGGCCTTCTAAATGTGTTATAAATAGAAAGACAAATTACAGTTATAGGGAGATTAAGGTATATGAATCTCAAAGAAAACATACAAACCAAAACAAGAACAAAATAATCAGCATTAAGGACAAAAGCCTAATTAATGACTTCTTTTTTGCGTCATGACAAATACGTTATAGATGTTTTATTTTTAAGTTGTTTTGTTTTTTACATTTTATTCATTGGTAACCCAGTGCAGTCATTTTTACTCATGGCAATTAGTATGTATTTTTTGATGTGGCTAATTCATGTTAATTTGTATGACCACATTTGTACATTTTTGTACGATTTGCTTTTGCCCCTGTAACTTTAGGGTTGGGGCGGAGTATTTTATTTTTTATGATAACCATATGTTTTTGTACAATTCACTTCATACGAATTCATACAAATTAGCTAACTTGTAAAATACGTATACATTCTTGTCAGATCAGGCTCGGACAGCAGCCCGATCATTCAAACAAGGTAACAGCTTATTTTACAATGCCTTTATTAAAGCAGCACTAAAGAGAGTTTTTTAACCTTAAAATAATGTTTCCAAAAAATTTTCAGTCGTTCATCCACTCAAAACACATTCACATTCGCTTTGCAGCCCTCTATCGGCCAAACCCACACTAAAGAAGTTTCCAACCGTCGGGTCGCGGCCCTGTAGTACGAGTATAAAACTACAAAAACTTGCTTTACGGCAGACCTACAATACAATCAGAGCCAGCTTTGCTGCAGTATGCTAAATTATTTACGACATTTGAAATGGACAATTCCGCTTCCAACCTGTAGGGGGAGCAAAGAGCAAAAACTCTTTAGTGTTGATTTAAACAGGTTACAAGTACTTACTATAGTAATAACACCAAATTTTGCATAATTACATGCAATGGACAATAAAATAAACCCTAATCTTATAGTCTCAGCATCAGATGTGCCCTTTGGCTGAACATCTGATGCATACGGCAAACTTAACTGAAACACTTGAGCAGACTCAAATTCGTGCTCTTATTGGTTGAATTATGCAGGATTTCCAGGAGACTTGTGTGTTACTTTCTTTATTGATCCACCTGGAAACAGCACAAGCCAACAAAAGTTGCCATCGAAGAAGTCGAAGAAGAAAGCCGTTGTGTTTACATCTGTGACAATTACTGTTAACAAGATCGAATAAACACTGCATTTTTAAAGTTCCCATAACACATGCTTTTTTATTTTATGTTAATCCTGAATACCTATAGAGTAGTATTACATTCTTCATATCTCCAAAGGGTCTTTATTTTTATCGAATTTATAATAGACAGATCAGCTCTAGTGAATGTTTCCAGAAAAACACAACCTCTCGAGGTATATCGCGGGAGGAGCGAGTCACGAGCAACAAACACATAAAAAACATTATCCCACTATTTATGGATTGATTCATTACATGTTTGTGTCATTTGCATTATATGCACTTAGGCACCGGTTTCCAAGATAATAGAGACATTTTTACATTTTTACCACATGCGACTCATGATCCTAGTGGGACTTTCAACAAAATCCAGTGTTAAAAACACACATACAAAACTTCACTGCTACACCGGATAAACAAAATATATCCATTGTTTCCATAAGGCTGGCATACTTGGAAAGCTGAAAAATGCTTACTTCTCTTTACATTCAAAAACACACTTCTTCTTCCGTGCCACTGTTTAATCTTAGTATAAAACAATGCTGTCGCGTGCAGCGATGCCTGTGACTTTTACTTGAAGGAACAATGCTAATGAGCGTCCTCGACGTTCTCGCCCTCACTGTGATTGACATGTGGGTGTGCTTTCCCAAAGGAAGTGCCCATAAAAGAAATATGGGGTCAATGATAGGTAACGGGTACCCATGTTCGGAAAAAACTTGTAGGAAAAAGATATTTTAACGTGTTTGCCATCATCATTTTAAACTTTATAGACATTTATGAATGAATGATTTATTGACTTCACACCAATCTGTTATTGTGGAGACATTGCCACCTCCCTAAACATGTCGTGGCACAAAACAAAACTTGATTGGTTGCTTTATGTGTCAGTTATGGCCTCTTTTAGCGTCCTTGGCTATTTAAAGTAGCCATGGTTCCCAGACTTGTAGTATGAAGACATTCTGGCCACAAATTTGAAGGAGAACTTCTTGTATGAAATGTGTTACAACGACACTCTAAAACATTTGCTGTAATTTGGCAGCTGGTTGCCAGTAACTTACTGTAGAAGATAAAGTAAAAAAAAAATGTTTCATATTCATTTAACGTTGAACAAAATGTTGCCAGTAAATAACATAAATGTAAAATCTACAGTAAGTTACTGGCAGCTAGTTGCCAGTAATACCCATTAATACTGTAATTTCTACAGACATTTTTACAGTGTATGTTTGTGCCCCGCTTACAACAAATTTTACCTTAAATATATGCTTACACAAATTACAGGTACATGTGTTATTGTTACAGACATGACAATACAATTGGAAGATGTATTGGCCCTCAATTTTAGCTATATTCCAAGAAAAAATATAATTTCCTTTTTTATTCGCCTGAAATATGACACGCACAAGTTCTTGACAGGTTTCATGAGATGTGTCAAAATAAAGTCCTTGACGTATTCATTTGTGAAGGGTTCAATCAGTAATAAACCGAGTTGGTTCCTGACAGCTGCTCTGCATAAAAGCTTTTCTTCTTTGCAGAAGAAAGTAGTTTTGATGTGATTAGTTTCATTTGTCTCTCTGAACCCTTTGCACACTGACTATGTAAAACTTTTATCAAATTAGTAATTGTACAGACAACGCTCTCTTGAAGTCTAAATTCTCAGTTTTCATAGTTTTGAAATAAGGACATAAAAGCTAAAAAAAGAACAGAGAGATGGTGTGATTGAAGATCTGGCCTGGATGAGTGACATCACAATGCAACGTGACCTTAGAGGGCATCTTCCATGTCTATATTTAGCTGTCAGTGATGCTGCCCGATGAGAACACTGCCAGGGCCACGGGCAGTAAGCCGGCCGGCTGCTCGCTGGTCCGAGGAACACAAATGTTATTTCATTCTGTATTTTTTTACTCTCCACACATGTGACCACTGGCCTCTAGCTCTGCCAGCAACCACAGACCAGTAAGAAACTAGACCAAGTCCTCTTTCCAATTGGTTAAATGAAAATGTGGGTGGGGTTTAGTAGAAAAGCCTATTTTTTGACAGTCTTTTGGAAGCGGCTTTGACGTATGCTGACTAAACCACAGAAATCTCCAGATTTGTTGGACAGTGGCCGTCGGGCGACTAAATGACGTAATGAAGAGACATCTCTCCTGCATATGCTCAAGAAATTGGATCAGACGTTTGTAGTGATCAAACAGATGCTTTGTACCTTATTGTGGGATGTGAAGGTGAAGAGATGATGAATGGCGTGTTGCTTTGAAAGCATGTGTTGTTTGGCATTCGTTTAATGTTATATTTTCAGTACAAGATCCAACCTAGCAGGTGCTGAATTAAATTAGGAACAAATGACTTAATGAGCAATGTGACTAATCAAGTTTTAGCCTGATTTATTAAAGATATACAGTAAAAAAATATACAGGATATACGGGCCATTCTACCGAATTGGTGCAAATTGACACTTAAAAACTTCTTGAAAAAAGTGTGTTTTTTCCTGCAAGCTTTGTAGTCATAAACATAGTAGAACATCTAAGGAACACTAATCTACTGATTGGACACTTTAGTTTCTTAGCATGTTTTTATACAGTTTCGAAATGTTTTCTCTCTCCCAGAATTTGTCACTACCGAAACACAACAACATTTGATATAAAAATTAGGTTTTTAATAGCCTATTCTGATTTTCTTTACATTAACCTTCTAAATATATTTTTTACATTTTTTTAAAGACAGTGTCATGGTTATATTGATTAGAAATATTATTTTAACAAAACTATAAGAGTGGTTCATCAAATTAAATGCATTTTGAAAGCAATATTTCTCTGTAATTGCCATACATGCACTTATACAGTTTTCAAATTCAAGGATTCATTAGTTTAAATTTTTATCTAACTAAATAAATTATGTCATCTTTTCTGATAACAAAACCTATTTTATTTTTCCAGAACATTATTTGTTTCGGTCGTGACATCAACTGTTCGGTAGTGACGACCATATTGGTTTTTCCATATTTTGTGTAAAAAAAAAGTAATTAGTTAGTCAAAAATGGTTGGCATTATGCAGTCAAAACATACAGCACAAAGAATATCTAACGCAACACCACATAAAAGCAGAAAAAACTGAAATTACGCTGAAGAGATGGCGGATAGTTCAGACCTTGAAGGGATGCAAGATGCTGTGTTGATTTTCACATCTCTTGAGAAAAAGATGACAATGTATGTCCATATAAAACTTCAGGCCCACAGTATAATCTACAGAATTTGGTGTGTGTGCACCCATGTCCATCTGTAATGTTGGTGTACACATGTGTGCCTGTTTTTCCATTACACATTCTAACTTCTCTAAACCTCCTTAACTGATTCTCTTGTTGCTGAGTTTGACTTTTTTGAGTTTGAAGTAAAATTATTTTTTTATTTGATTTGAGGTAGGTTGAATCAATTTTCATATAAAAGAACTAGTGATAGACCAATATATCGGCCGATTTTTGCGAGCTTTATGTGTATTGCATTGGCCGATTTGTGGCTGCTGTGTTCACCGAGTTTTTCCGGCATTATTTACAGACAGAAATATAGTTTTTTTAAGTTCAATTAATGTTACTTTTTTAAATTGAGACTTATAAAAAATGACACGATGATGCCAAATTTTATAAGTAAACTGAGTGAGCAAAAGAAGTATCGGCTCAAGAAAATAGGCTCTCTCAGTCTGTCCGCTCTACTTTCATCTTTCCGTCTATGCATGTTGGTGATTCCTCTCTCTCTGTAGCTATCTCTACAAATTAACCAAAGATATTTACATTTAAATTTACATTATTAGTGTGAGCCTGCCATGTCTACAACAATGACATGTCAATTTACAATGATACTGATAAGTGCTATCTGTTATGTCAATTATATAAAGCAATCAGTCAAAGTCCTGCATAATTATCGCAGAAAGTTTTCCTAGAGACCAGAGGTAGAATCATATAGCCTTCATTTATATCAATAATGAGTCAAGCTACTACTGTATGAATTAATTAAATTAATCTGGCCTAGTTCATTTTATCTTAGTTTGTAGTCCTAGTCAAATCACGTACAACATTACAGAAATTCACTGACAAATTATTTGTACTGAAAAAGAATATATGTGCAGTTGAAAGTTTCTATTTATTAATTAAAATAAAGAAATAAGTGTCATTTTGTCACTACCGAAACAATCACGTCACAACCGAAACGTCAACAAACGTTTCGGTTGTGACTGTTTCGGTAGTGATGATTTAAGCTAACTTTGATCCTACTGCTAAGATGCTAATCAGTACGTAGTTAGCTAGCACAGTTCTCGACATTGAAACATGAGTAAAACCTAAATGACCAGTAAAAAAAATGAAAAAAACTGAATTACTCATTGAAAATGTGTGATCGGTAGTGACATTCATAAATGTCACACACTGATTTCCAAACTTTTGATCACATTTACTTTAAAACCATTGGACTGATCTAATCACCATGTCACCACAAGGGAGAGAGGCACAGACAAAGTTTCTGGTTCAAAATGGAGGGGAGTGGCTTAAAGCAGTATTATATTATTGACCAAACTATGCAATGTTTCGGTAGTGACGTGAAAATGCGGGACACTGTTTTTTTTACATGATTTTACACGATTTTCACTGAAAATATCCAATAAATATATTTTTGGTTTTAATTAACAAAAGTATTCAAAATGATACTTCTTAAAACAATGATAAAAAAAATTTAAAAAATTATTTCATATTTTTTTTCCTATGGTGAAATTCAGACCTTGGGGTTTGGGACAACCACCTCTCAATTGAAAGCACCATATAAACGATGATATTTTATATATAAAACCTGACGCTACCTCAAATATTACTTTGGGTTTTGATTGCTATTTGCTTATATTTTTTTATTATCAAACATTTTCCTACATTAATGCTTTTTAAATTAGTTTTTTGGTTCCGGGACAGCAATTTGCACGAATTCGGTAGAATGGCCCATACAGGAAAATTAATCCTGTCATTGACACATAAACAGCTGAAAGATTATCAAAATTAAGGTATAGAGGGGTGGGAAAGGGGAGAAAAATGTTCTCACAAGAAATCTATAGTAGATGCCATGGTACTGTAGTACACTTTAGTAATATTTCGGAACAACCATTACACCTCATTACACGCACACACACACACACACACGCACACACATTCTGCTTTCCATGTTTTGTGGGGACATTCCATAGACGTAATGCATTTTATAGTGTACAAACTGTATATTCTATTCCCCTTACCTACCCCATTCCCTAACCCCAACCATCACAGAAACCCTTCTCCTACTTCACATTTTCAAGAAACATAATTTTCTTTGATTTATAAGCTTGTTTCCTCATGGTGACATCAAAATGTCCCCACAAGGTCACAAAAACACTGCTATTCCTATCTTTGTGGGGACAATTAAACCCATGTTATTTGATCCCAAGGGCAAATAGACTCGGCATAACTATGAAAGGAGATTCCATGTTTCCTAAAAATCGACCCCAGGGGAAGCATATACAAGGAGAATAAAAATATATAAAGTTGAAAGTATCCTGTAGCTTTACAGTTCTTTCTTACACAGTTAGTAAATCCCTTTGCTTTAAGCTAAGAGATTTAGTTGATTGGTTTAAAAGTGGGGTTCGTAACTGTGAACATCTAACAAGGAAAAAACGTACAGATAAAGATGTTGTTTGGGGAAGGGAATGCATGCTTACACAAGGACACATTGTGAAGCACCACGACTGGAAAACTGATTGGATTTGTGATGATAACATGAATTAAAAATATTGATTCTTGGGATGAACTGTGACCTTGGTGACCTCCACATCTCTAACTGTTGTATCGGGAATTAATATGAGACATTTCAAAGCATTACATCATACATAATATGTCATATTGCTGTGAATGATGAAATGATGTCTGGCCTCAATTTTGGAAAGAATTTGATATGGTTGACCCCAAAAGCTTAGGAAACTCATCTGAAATAATCTATGACTCTTTTATCATAGGGGAGAGCGGGGTATGTTGTCACACTTTTCACACTGTCTAACATTTACTGAGCACCATACATCAAAATGGTATAAATCTCATACCAAATGAAAGAAGGAAGTCTTGGGCACATATGTTGTATTCATAACATCTTTATATCTTATCTCATTACAGAGTTGTAGACTGTTGAATAGTGACTATGCACTTGTGACAATTTGCCCCATCGGAGGGTAAGTTGTCACACTAGGGCGGGTAAGTTGTCACACTAGATTATCTAAAAATAAGAACACAACTACTTAATTGTGAATATTGATTTTAATTTTTAAACTCAAACCAAACTGGAAATATAAACATCCGTGCCTGGAGAATCTGGAAAAACAATTATTTCAATCCAAATAATGCACATTTCAATTAAGTGGCAAGACCACTTTACTTTGAACTTTGGTTCAAATGTTCTATGGCTTTCACATAAAACCAGATAACTGAATGGAACGCTGCAGATAACTTGCTTAACTTAACATGTTTAACCTCTGAACAAAACAGATGCCCTGTATGACTAATAGGACTCATCTCCAGAATCACAATTCTGACACACATAAATTGCCTGGCCTGAGGTGCAAGCATCATGGGCCCAATTGTTGCATTTTACACATTTTACCCAGGTCTCCTTTGGACGACTCTTTGAAAATGGCTCTACACAGACGAGGCAGAAGCACTCTTAATCATCTGATGATGACTCTTGCATGATTTTTCTTCTTTTAGCTGCCTTGTTTTTCATAGGTCCAGATTTCTGCTTCCCTTTCTTTTGAAACAGCTTTTTGCTAGATTGAGGCTTATTCTTTTCTATATCATGTTTTCTGAGCATGTTCGATGTGTTTGTTTGTACAGGGGCAAGTTGTCAGATGTGACGACTTGCCCCAAAGTCATTGAGACAACTTGCCCCATACTTACTTGTGTGCTAATGTTGTCTAAATCTCTAGTTTAGCTCATCATATCACTTTAGCTAAAGTATCAAAAGACACTTTACGGTCTCCTCTATTTTGTGCAAAATAATCATTTTAAACATTCACACCTAACAAAGTTGTATTGCATAAAATGTAAAGTGAATTTTTTTTACTTTTTAAGCAGAAAAATAAGAAAATTGTGCTAACCTCAGATTACAGTGATCTTGACCACATGTGAACAGGAAGTTCACTATAGAAGAAGAAGTCACATAAAGTGGCTATTTGATTTTTGAGATAGAGCCTCTAGTGTTGGAGTTATTAACAGTGTGACAACTTACCCGTGTGACAACTTACCCCGCTCTCCCCTACATAATTTTTGCTCTTTTCTCAGTAAAAAATTCAGCATGGGGTTTTGATAAATGTAAGCTTTTAGGTCTGAAATCTTTTATTGCCTTTTAAATAACCTGCAGATATTGCCACTCCCATCAGCGCTTTTTTTGGAATTGCGCTCTTAAGCTAATTTGCCCCATTAATGAAACTCTGTCCCTAAGCCTCTAAACCAACTCACAAAGAATCCATTCACAATCCACACATACTGAATGGCCCGTCAGCTGGTTTTTATATTCAATTTCGGTTTTATCACTGAGTAATGGAACTACATAAATAATCTTTTATTGAAGATTTTACCCTTATCAGTATTGCCCTAATTCACTGAGAGAGCCTGAGGTCTCAGTTCCTCTTGCTTTCATTTAGACTGTGCAAATATCCTAGAGGCACTTCATCTAAAACTTAATTTGGGTTCAAGCCATGGATCTTCTCTTTGGAGTGCTGCAGTGCTATAAGTTAGCAAGGTATTGTCATATGTATACCATTGAGAGATTCAGGAACAGCGGATGTTGTGTAGATGTTGAATTAATTTTTTTTCCAACACAGTCCTCTTGACTAAGATTATTAAAGTCTTACTCAATGCATTGGCCGGGATGACCTTGAAAAATGAATGGAAACAGCACTACACTGGATATGGTCCCACAAATTACCAGTCATCCATTGATTTCCGTTACCAACAAGCAATGGGACACACGCATACACACTCTCTGTCTGTTCGCTCAACTGCACATTCCATCACTTGCAGGCAAAGTAAATGCCATCATGGCGTCCCCTTTTCTTCCCATCATTATTCATTCATGGCTTGTAAGAAATAAACTTCACTACAATGCCTCTGTTTGCACAAATATAAATATTATGACCATCTATTTCTCTCGACAAAAGACAGAATGCATTCTAACAATACTATGCTGTTAGTTGAGTCACCTTTTTTATATATACTCTAGTGCTTTATACAATACAGATTGCAATTACAGATTGCAACCTTCACTCAATGCATGTAATCATATTATTTCTCATGATTTAGAAGAGACTATTATTATAATGTTGCATTATCAACATCTGAGCCCGCTGGCGACTTTCACCATAGTCTGATGGGCTTGGCTGTAATGTTTACAGAAGCGTCCTCTCCCGTTTTGGACACTGTTGGATGTGGGTAATGGAAAGTGACACTATCTTGCCAGCACTTGGCTGGAGGAAATTTCCCAGCAATCCCCACACGGGAAATTCAATGCACTCACTTCTTATAGAGAGGGACTCGGATTATTACATCACAATTATGAAGCTGTTCTTCTGTGTATTGCACGTAGGACAGTTCATGACAACTGCACAGCCTAATCACATTTAAAGGGGGAAATATCATGAAAATCTGACTCTTTCCAAGTGCATAATTGGGTCCCCAGTGCTTCTATCAACCTAGAAAATGTGAAAGGGAACAACTCAGTAACTTAGTGTTGGTAAACTATTCTCTGCAAGCATGTGAAGAATATTTGTTTGTTCTGGCTAGTGGTTCTGCTTCAGAATAGTCTTGCATGCTATGATATTGATTTTGTGTTTTATTGAAGTGCACTATGACTTTCCTAACATCTGTAGATACAGGTTTACCGTCAGTCTGCTGTTTACTCTCACGTGTTACCTCCATGCAAAAGTTCATCGCACTCGCCCTTCCTGCATTCACCTTTCTAATTTTAACCCCTCCCAGTGGGAGGTCATCAAAATGTGCCCTTCCAGTCACTATGACAAAGTGTGGAAGTCCAGCATAAATCTCGGAACAAGGACCAAAGATGATGTATGTGTTCAGCTGTAGTTCAGAAGAACATGGGTGTCTCTGGCTCTAGCTGGTGATTAATGGGAGTGCTCGCTTTGCTGCATGCCTGCATGCCGAGAGATACCGCTGCCCAAAATCAACTTAATTGTCAGAGCATGTAGTAAATGCATGTTCATAAAATAATAGAGCAAAAATATTTATTACAGTGCATCCTGATTTAGACTTGCAGTAATACATAATGGGATAGTTTCTCGGCCAGTGCTTATCCTATAGCCCCAGACTAAAATGCAGGTTTGTATTAATGTGCTGCAGCTGTATTCATTTAAAAACACCTTATACTACATACTATCTTAAAGGACAAGTTCGGTATTTTACACTTAAAGCCCTGTTTTCAGATTGTTTATGATGAAACAGAACGTTTTTAACGTTTTTTACGGCTTAAAATGCTCAGATCACGAAATCACACAGCCAGTTACCAACACTAGTGATGAATCAGCATTGTTTTTATTGTTGGAGCATCATAGGGTGACCATACGTGCCATTCTTCCCAGACCTGGACGCGTCCTGTCCAGGATTTCGGGTGCGTCTTCTAGAAGTCGTATTTCTCGACCGCATACATCATAGAGGATTATTATTATTTTTACAGAAAAGCAACCGTTACATTTTAAGGTAAGAATGAAACTACGATTGTATGTCTTATGTTTTTATCTGAATGGCGTATGCTGTCAACAAATACGACTTCTGAAAGATGCACCGAAATCCTGGACGGGATATGTCCGGGAAGAATGGCACGTATGGTCACCCTATAGATGTAACAATGCAGAGCCAAGATTTGTGCTTTAACCACCAAATTAATAGCCAACAGAGAGGAAAATCAAGCACTTATCATAGACGTCTTCACAACAAAACAGCATCATCAACGATGTTGACGCAGTCAAGGGTCCTAGTTCTCTCCGTATTTATCCCCAAAAGTGCCAGATTACTGGTCCCAGTGTCTCCACTGCTGTTCCTTGGGTAGTTTTTGTTGTATTTTACTTGGCTAAATTTCCAAACTCGCTATCAAAAACAAACTGCGTGCGTTAAGGTCAAAGGTTCACCGGGCGCTGCACCCATTGGCCAAAGAAGATCACATGTTTGGGCCAGTGCTTTAAGTGGCCCAAACGACGTGCCGGTACTCTATTTTTTTTTTTTTTTTTTTTTTTGCTGACTGGACTTCTATATTGAAGGGGTTTTATATTCAGCAGTCAACAGACAAGCTTGTAAAAAATAATAAATCCTTATATAAGTTTGTGGATTTGCTTGAGCTAGAAATAGCTATTGAACATACATAAAATGTGCAAAAGGAAGATATATAAGTAAAAGGTAACACTTTATTTCGATAGTCCACTTTAGACATTTTACTGATTATAAGTAACATTGCAACTACTTATCAACTACTTATCAACTACCAGTCTTTAGATAATTAGTAAACCGTCTGCTTAATATCTAATAACACTTGATTGCGATGATATCTCAACAGACATTCAACTGTCTAGAAGTATCTTTGCAAGTGCATGTCAACTTATTCCACTAACCCAAACCTCTTCCCTAATCCTAACCCTTACAGTCTACTAATACTCTAATGACAGTTAGTTGACGTATAGTTGCAAATTATTGAAAGTTAGTTGACATGTAGTTGCGAAGTTATTTACAGTTAGCAGAATGTCCAAAGTGGACCATCAAAACAAAGTGTAACCAAGTAAAATTTTCAGCATGGTCAAATGCTAAAACTAGTTGTTCAGATAGAAAGAGCTTAAAAACAAAAACTTTAAAATGACACCAAGACCATGTCTATGGGTTCAAGAATAACAAAATACTGGCAATTTAAAACTAGAAAGTCTTCACTTTATTTTTTCCCATTGTTTTCCATTTTGCGGGTGGTAAAACTACTGTGGGCGTCGTTCAAATTCATTGAAATATCCCAAACCAAAAAGGGCAGTAAGGGGGGGGGGGTGGTACTATTAGTATGGTTTTAATAAAGTATTATAAATATGATGTGTTATATTACTAGCATCAACTTAGACAAGTGATTATAATGGGAAATATAATAACAAGAATTAAAGTGTGACAAAAACATATTCAATATGATTTACCTGCTGGCTTGATGGATCTTTGAATCCATGTTTGCAATGTTGAACTGCCTTTAAAAGCAGCCTCCCTTTCCGTTCTCTGTCTTTATTTTGTGAAGGCATTTGTGTTTTTTGTATTTTTTGCCTACAAAGTGTGCCAACAACAGCAAATTTAGTGTTTATATTAACTTAGATCTGATCGGGAACATTAAATCCATTAGACAAGCGATAATAGTAAGAATGTGGATATTTTGTTGTTGTTTGCTTGCTAAGTTGTTAGCACTTTTACATTTTACAAATACATAAACAAACTTCCAAATGAGTAATTCTGCGGTTTAACAGCTGATATAATGTAATAA
The DNA here is from genome assembly GCF_027580225.2 of Misgurnus anguillicaudatus. NCBI lineage: Eukaryota > Metazoa > Chordata > Actinopteri > Cypriniformes > Cobitidae > Misgurnus > Misgurnus anguillicaudatus. Next base: position 14,890,503 of record NC_073345.2, read on the forward strand.
ATCTACCTGTTAATGCAACGAACATCAGAAACTGTCGTCCAGGCAGAGAGTGCACACAGAGATGCTGCGGAGCGGGCGGGAAGACACGAAGTGGATTAGCGGAATCAGTGGATCTTTAGCGATCTTTAGGATCTTTTTATAGATCACAACCTTTGCGTGCGAAATTACGGAGGATAAAATACGAGAGATTTAAGGGAAAATACTAATACGGGAAGACGGCGGGAAAGAAGGGTAAATTACGGGACTTTCCCGGCCAAAACAGGATACTTGACGGGTATGGTGAGTCACACCTCTCCACACCACGTTGAGGCTGACTGACAGCAAAGGCGACGCATGCGCTTTTAACTTGTAAACTCAAGGGGGTATGGGTAATGTAGTCTCTGCTCTCGGTGGGACGAATTAGGAAGTGTACATTGTGAAGAGCGCTGTGAAAAGCGGCAGCGCAGCCAAAGGATTAAAACCTCTGATTTAAACAGATGTGCAAATGAGCGTTCCGGTACGCTAAAAGCACATTCTGTGCTCAGGGAGAGGTGGTGGTACGCTCAAGAGCTATTTTTAGAAGTGGCGGTACTGAGTACCGGCGCGTTCCGGCCCACTTAAAGCACTGGTTTGGGCCTCATGATATTTTAGACTAAAATATATTTTGTATTATTATTGTTTAATTCCATTTTTTAACAACATGAAAAGACTATTCAAACATGACATTAAAATATAAAAAATTACATACATTTCTTGGGGGTGCTATGGATATTATAGCCGGAGCTACATCACCATCTAGCTCCTCCCTGCCGCCGCCACTGCCTGTTGGAAAGCATCTTTTGCGGCGATTTTTGTGTGAGCATGTCAGTGAACACCCCTGACCACTCTGTGAGTTTCACGTCTTTGTGGACGGGGGTTTGATGCATTTTGGGAGGGATTGTTCCGGTGCACCTGTGCAGCCATTGTAGAGGTGGGGGCTGATACAGCAGACACCCAAAAGTTCTCGGGCCAGCATCATATGTCCAAATTTCATCATAAACACTCTGAAAACAGGGCTTTACAGTTTTTCTCAGTCGCTTTGGTACATTTCTTGAATCATACTCGACATTTGCAAAACAGTAAGTTCATTTCTCAAAACAATTCGTACAAATAGCAAAACACCATGTATAACCTGCAAAAGCCACTCTCTTACTCAAAATTCTTAGTTCATCTCTCAAAAGTAAATATCTGTGTCAATGAACATGTCAGTGCCATCAGAATGGCAAGTCCTTGTGACATTGTGTACGGATAAGACTCTGGAGGGATGTTCTGATGTAAACTATGGCTAAAGTTTTCATGACAATTATTGTATTGGAGATTGTAGGTTACACCTCAGTGTAAGTTATGTGGGAGTTTTGATTCCAAGAGATTGGACAAACTTTACAATTACGCTTTTACTGTTTGTACTGTAATTTTTTGACAGACCATGTCATTGCCATACAGAAAGGTAAAGACAGAACTGCATAGCACAAAGAATGACAACAAAAGTAGAAATGTGAACATAGGACAATATCCTTAGGGAAAACTGTACATGGAGTGCTTAGGGCTGCCAGTGAAGACGTCTAACCATAGCTCAAAAATAGACGATGCATATACTTTTAGAACATATAAAAGAAATGAAAGCAAACACCTTGAACACCTGTTGGAATATTATACATCTTCAAATTATTTTGGCAAAAATGTCATGTAATCAAATTCAAGGTTATTTAGGGTAGAAGTGGATTACTCATTGGACTATATTGGGTCTATAGTTAGCCGTCATTTCAACTTCTCAGTTTTTGCTTGCTGGGGACGTTTCTGTTTGTTAGAGAAAGTTAAGTCTCACCTGGGAGCAATTTACCAATTCACGACAGATTTAGAAAAAACATCTAATGGAAATGTATAGAAATATGTTTGACCATATCCTGTATAATGACAACTTGTTCAATCATTTTGCATGTAAAGACTTATACTATGAACTAATGCCTAAATGTTGTGGGGGGTGAGACTATTCAACAGAGACCCATTATAATACATTTTGATCAACATGACATAAGCAACTGATAATGTAGGAAACAACAGATAATTGTACATAATCATTTGCATGGATGTACCAAAGCATTTGCAACTTGTTCAAAGAAATGAGAAACTGCTTTTTTGATGTGCACAAGTGACACAATGATGTGAAAATTGAACACAAAGTTTTGAGAATTTCAATTCTGATCTGAGAATTGTACTAAAGCGACTGAGAAAAACTGTATGTGTAAAATACCGAACTTGTCCTTTAACATATTTCAGTGCCATTGTTTAATCTCAAGTTGCACACCAGTTACGTTTTACTGTATGTAAGGTGTGTTTGTAAAAACTACTTAAATGTCCTAATATAAGTTAGGCCTAGTCCTGGATAAATCTAAACCCTGTCCTGAAAACCGCCTCTAAGAAATATAAACTGTACTCTCAACCAGAGGCAGAAATTCACCAGAGCCTGTTGCCTGGCATTTGCTGCATGTTATAATATCTGCAAGGGACCTGTAAATGTCACATGTGTGTATTCACCATCCCATAGGTGAGTGTTGTTAAATCTGTAACAGTAATATGTTTGTGGTTAAATGCTGAATGCGTCACACTTGGTATTCGTAATCCAATACTCTTGACGCAGATATCACCAATTAAATCTAATAATACCTATGCGGAAGAAAAACAGATGCAGCAATAGCGTCAACCCCACACTTTAACAGAAGACAATAGACAATAAAGACCAATAACTAAAATAAAATACACAAGTTAACTGAAGAAACAAACTATACACGGATGAACATAATCAGTTACTAAACCTAATTCACAGAATGAGCAAAACACGCCCAACAAATCCATTAACAGTAAATTGCACTTTATATTGATTTCATTCAGTGTTTGATTTCATTCAGTGAGGATCTGTGATAACAAATAATTAAATACAGATAGATAGACAGACAGATAAGACAGGCAGACAGACAGGTAAGCAGACAGACAGATGATAGCCAGGCAGACATACAGACGGACAGAAAGACAGACAGAAACAGACAAAAGACAGACAGATGGATAGGTATGCAAATAGGCAGACAGAAACAGACAGAAGACAGACAGACAGAGAGATAGACAGATGAATGAGCAGGCAGACAGACAGACAGACATACAGATTGATAAACAAACAGGCGGAGATAGATAGATAGATAGATAGATAGATAGATAGATAGATAGATAGATAGATAGATAGATAGATAGATAGATAGATAGATAGATAGATAGATAGATAGATAGATAGATAGATAGATAGATAGATAGATAGATAGATAGATAGATAGATACAGAAGACAGACATACAGACAGAGATAGACACAGAAGACAGACATACAGACAGATAGTGAGACAAACAGATGGGGGGACAGGCAGACAAACAGATGGATAAGCAGACAGGCAGACAGATAGACAGACAGACCGGCAGGCAGGCAGACAGACAGACAGACAGACAGACAGACAGATAGAGAGACAAAAAGATGGGGAGACAGAAAGACAGACAGATGGATAAGCAAACAGGCGGACAGGCAGAATGACAGGTAGAAAAACAGATGGATAAGCATATAGATAGATAGACACACACACACACACACACACACACACACACACACACACACACACACACACACACACACACACACACACACACACACACACACACACACATTCTGGTTTCCATGTTTTGTGGGGACATTCCATAGACGTAATGCCTTTTATACCATACAAACTTTATATTCTATTCCCCTTACCTACCCCATTCCCTAACCCCAACCATCACAGAAACCCTTCTACTACCTTAGATTTTCAATAAACATCATTTTGTTTGATTTATAAGCATGTTTCCTCATGGGGACATCAAAATGCCCCCACAAGGTCACAAAAACACTGGTATTCCTATCTTTGTGGGGACAATTGGTCCCCACAACGTGATAATTACCAGGTACACACACACACACACACACACACACACAAAAGACAGACAGGCAGACAGACAGACAGACAGACAGACAGATAGACAGAAAGACAGACAGAAACACACTAAAGGCAGACAGACAGATGGATAACCAGGCAGAAAGACAGACAGACAAACAAACAGATGGATACGCAGACAAGCGAACAGGCAGGCAGACAGACAGACAGCCAGGCAGGCATGTAGGCAGGTGGGCAGACAGACAGACATACAGACAGATGTCCACCACACATTTTAACTAAAGACATAAACTGACCAATAACTGAAAAGACAGACAGGCAGGCAGACACACAGACATAGAGGCAGACTGATATACAGGCAGGCAGATAGACAGATGGACAGACAGAAACAAACAGACAGACAGATACGCAGACATATAGACAGACAGAAACAGACAGAAGACAGACAGAGAGATAGACAGATGAATAAGCAGGCAGACAGACAGACAGACAGAGAGGTAGGCAGATAGACTGACAGGCATGCAGAAAGACAGACAGATGGAGAGGCAGAAAGACAGATAGAAACACACAGAAGACAAACAGACAGACAGATGGATAGGCAGGCAGAAAGACAGACAGACAGACATACAGACAAACTATATACATAAACTAACATCTAAGCTATAGAATCGGCCATTTCTCTGTCAAGGGTGTTTTTCTTTGTACGATGTTTTCCTCCTAATAAAATTAGAGTTTTTTTCCTAGGAGTTTTTCAATCCATAGGGAGTCAGCAGACACTGGCTTAACTTACTCTCTCTTCTATACATTAGGCTACATTATTACTCCGCTCACTAGTACGGTTTAATTTTAGCAGTTCCTACTTTTGTTGCCTGCTGTTTTTCCTGCTTATTAATGTATTAATGTTTTTTCCTGCTTATTAATGTATTAATGTTTTTTTCCTGCTTATTAATGTATTCATGTGTTTTTTCCTGGTTTTTTTAATGTGGTTTTAAAATACAGACCCACATACAGACATAAAGATAGACACACTCTAAAAAATATTGGGTTGTTTGTTTTTAACCCTGGGCTGGGTAACTACAGTATAGGACAGAACACATTTCTGGGTTAAAGTGACTGAAATAATGGGTTGTTTTAACCCAACTGCTGGGTTGTTTCAACATGGTTGATTAACAATAAACCATTATTTGGGTCATTTTAACCCAGAAATGTGTTCTGTCCTATAGTTACCCAGCCCGGGTTAAATATTTTTTAGAGTGCAGATATAGGCAGATTGATAGATAGATAGACATATATATAGGCAATCAGAAAGACATACAGACAGACAGATAGACAGACAAATAGGCAGAGAAATTAGCAGGAAAACCGTAGAAAAAGCTTTTTTGTTTTAATTAATTACTTGTATTATGTATACTATGCATAGTACAAATGCCTATTTTCTCTATTCCTTTTCAAAGCAGTTAATTCCATGTTGCCATAACAATCTGTAAATAGTGCTGTACATTCTCATTCACAGTACTACTTTTCTAACATTCTAAAGTCATGACAGTGAAGAACATGGTGAAGTTTGCTGTATGTCATTCACTGACTCTCTCTACCTCTGCTAAACTCTTATCTAATAAAATAGGTTTTATTAGAAGTCTCTATGAACTATTGAAGCTTTATTTGTACAATAAGAAATGTTTTCCACAGTAAAAATGAAAGCATATGGGTTTGACAAGTGATGGCAGAATTTCTGCCTTTTGGCAGAAATTTGTGTTTGCCGTCAGTATCCTGCTGAATAAATGTTCTCCAAAGCTTTGGCTTTGGCTTTTGGCCAAGCAAGTTCAATTTTCTCTAAGTATTTTGAAGCGTGTGGCTCTTGTTCTTAAGGTGCAAACCACATAAATTGCTTTGTACTTATGTATCTTTCAAACGACAGTTTCCAGATAAAGTACTGTATCTACTTGACTTCAAAAGAATTGCCCAGAGATGTGATATTCTTGATGTCAAGGACCTTACAGAACTTCATTATCCAATTCCTCGTAAATTATACAAATCTTCCTATGATCTTTTGAGATAAAAGAGTTTTGTGTCCTTGGAAAATATTTTGTCGCTTTGAGAAATGTTTTGTTCTTCCTTGAGGAAAAAAAATTAGAATTTTTTTAGACAACAAAATATAAAAACATAATAAACTATTTATAATAACAATTTGAATGTTTTATGCAGTGCCTTTGTCTTTCTCAGATTAATATGTTAGTTTAACAGCATAGGCTTGCTATGTTATTTGATCATTAAATTAGTACAAACTATACATTTGTATTTTTATCTGTAAAAAAATTTCAAATAACTACATAAACCTAAAATCTTTACAGGTCAGTGGTAGAGCATTGCGTTAGCAGCTTAAAAGGTCATTGGTTCGAACCCAGGGAACACACGTTGATAAAACATATACCTTGTAATGCACTGTAACTTATGTAAGGATTTATTGACGATGGGCCATTAAATTATTCGAAAATGGAACATTTTTCAACCAATCAGAATAAAGCATTTAACAGCCCTGTGGTATAAACAATAATAGCATATAGAACAAAATTGTCAAACATTTTGAAAAGCATATTTTTTTAAATAAAAGACATTTAGTGTAAGATCCAATTCGAAATTAACCTATGACTTTTTTTAAAATGTCCATGAAAAACACTGTTTCTGCTTACCTCATGTTAATCTTGCATACCCATAAAGTAGTATTAGATCATTCATATATCCAAAGAGTTTTTAGTTTTTTTATCAGATTTATAAAAGACAGATCAGCTTTATTGATTCTTTCCAAATAAACCTGACCCCCTTGAGGCATACCATGGGCAGGGTGATGCACACAAAACATTATCCCACTATCTCTGGATAACTTATGATTCACTACGTTTATGTTGTTTCTATTACATACACTTATGCACCGACTGCCAACAAAACACAGACATTTCATGCAGTTTTACTTACCACCTGCAACTCATGACCCGTTTGGGACCACCCCATTTCAATGAAATCCAGCGTTAAACAAACACACACCAGCCTGAGCTCACAAAATATGTGAAATAGTCACGCATTATTTTGCTCAGTTTTACGCAACTGTTTTTCCTATTTTTTTACAATTGTAAGCATACGAAAAAAAGTGTAAACCAATACTTAAAGTGACATCCTAACGCAAACAGCAAATCTAACCCCAAACCGAAGCGACAATTGTTTTAAAAGTAGGAAAAGCAGTTGAGTAACCAATACGTGAAACAGACACGGAAAAGAAATGGGTGGCATGGGCACGTACAATGGTGGAAATACGTGACAATGCCACCAAAAACTGAGCAAAATAATGCATGACTATTTCACGGAAATTTGTGAGATCAGGTTGCACACACGCACAACTCCCCTGGATAAACAAACTGCACTGTATAAAGTGAAAAGTTGGTTTAACTTAAAAGTTACTTCAATTGGTTTAAGTTTATTCAACTTGAATTTTTCTCATAAAGTGAAACTAAAGTGAAAATGTAAGTTGAATAAACTTCACATTTTTAGGTGTTACCAATTGAAGTAACTTTTTTTAAGCTGATCCAATTTTTCACTTGTTTCCATAATGCTGGATTCATTGGGAAGCTGAACAAGCTTAAATTTCCCTCACAAACAACAACACACTTCTTTAGTGACGTTTATTTCGTGTCAGCTCTTTGTTGGTGTGCGTGCGCTATTCCGGTTAAAGTGCCAATAAGGTTTGCCATTGTACTTCCTGCACTGAAATTGCCCATAAAAGATATAAAGCAAGATTGTTATGTTTGAATCTTTCATGTCCTAAAAAACTAAACTTTCCTGAACAAACCCTGGCAAAGTACATTTAGCACAGAAATACTTTTGACTCTTAGACTATGTTTAGGAGTTGGATTCCTCATGCTAAACAGTGCTAATAAGTCAGAATGCATGAAATAGCTTTAACCCCCCCCCCCCCCCAACAAATACACATTGTAAAAAGCAAAAAATTGGTTCAACATACAGTGCACCTATTTCATTGCTAAAAAACAATGTTGTTGTTGTGTATTTGGTATAATACAATGTGTTCGCGTGGTTTATGGTTAAAAGCACATTATTTATTTTTGTAGCTCCAGATATACTGTCTTCCTGAAACGCACTGTTTTGTACAAAACTCATTGATTTGAAAAGTCCCTGATTGGCCAGCTAATCTGTACATTATGATTGGCCTGAATACCTCTGAGGTCAGCCGGAAATGTGACACTCCTTACCATGTTTGAAAGATTTGCTCACAATGCAATGCTAACAGAAGCTAACTTACAGGCTGAGTCCGAAGCAGGAGAAATTATGTTAATGTCCATCTTGTCTATACGTCAACAGGCCCAGGAAGTAAACTGTTGCCTACAATCTGTGTGTTTGTTGTTGTGCAAGAAAAGAAATTTACATTGGAGACGAAAACCCCCGTCATCTTTTACTTTGGGGTTTGTACCTTTTGCATATCTTTAACATGTACTAATACACACTTAGGGCCCTATTTTAACAATCTAGGCGCATTGTCTAAAGCGCACAGCGCAACATCTAAATGGGCGTGTCCGAATCCACTTTTGCTATAATTTAACGACGGGAAAATGGTTTGTGCGCCGAGCGCATGGTCGAAAGGGTTAGTCCTATTTTTTTAATGAGTAATGGGAGTATTTTGGACGTAACGTGCAATAAACCAATGAAAGTCTCAGCTCTCATCCTCTTTAAATAATTGTGTTGTTTTTCACTTGTACTGAAATTGTTATTTTTTTAAACCTTTAAAACCCGTTTTCTTTTAGTTATGGAAGAAAAAAAGCAGGCTTATAGTTGCTTTAAATGTATCATCAAAAAATAATTTACAAGTATGTAAGAAAAGGTTTGTACTCTAAAAATACTTTATTTGTAACAAACAGGAGATAAAGAATTTACAAACGGCTCTCCGCACGTTTCAGCACTTGGACAGCGTCACAAGTTTTTTTAAGCATTACTTAAAGGAACAGTATGTAGGATTGTGGCCAAAACTGATATTGCAATCACAAAACTTGTGGCTAAAACTGGTACTGCAATCACCCAACTGGTGGCCAATACACAACATGACAACATAAACATCAGTTGAGGGCTGCAACTTCACTTTTTAAATGACAATATCCTGGTCGGACCACTGTTGTCAGTGATAAAAGTATTTGAAATAAAAATGATTTCTTAATGTCTAGTGACATATCAGGGCCATTTTATGATTAATTGATATACATTTCTTACATACTGTTCCTTTAAAAATGTTTCTCATCTCACCATATCCACAGGTACAGAGTCATCATATACAATAAATCCGTGAGGTAGCATTTAAAAAAAAAAACATTTTAAAACAGATGCATTTGTTTAAAGCAAAGCATTTATTTATTTACCAGGCTACAGGTGAAGCAGCTCTGTACAACTTCTAACATAATTAGTCCTCATTTATGTCCAAGAGACTCAATAATAATATTTTACATTCAATCCTTTAATCTTTCATATTTAAAAGCGTTGTGCTGCTGCGCATCCGTGTGTGGGATAAGCAAACCCGCGTTGTCGTCCCGTTTATATAAACGCACAATTTACTGCGCTCTTTAAATAACAAAAAACATATTGTTTTTGTTGGTCAATGGCGTAATCTATTTTAGTTGCCTCAAAATAGCAACGCGCCAACAATGCGCCTGAACACACCTCATTTTCAGACCAGAACGCCCATGGGCGTAAAAGGGGGCGCAAATGCATTTGCTATTTAAACAATGTGGCGCTAAATCTAAAAACGTGAATCGGACAATAGTTTAGGTTTATTCAACTTAGAAACTTACTTTAGTTTTACTTTACAGTTTATTAAAAATTTAAGCTGAGCGTTAAAGTGCAACATGTTTGAATGAGTAATTTCTGTTTATTAGTGTTCATGTCAATCTGTCCTTAACATGCCGATTGGATCATTTTAAGCAAATATTTCTACATTTTTCTTTGCTTGTTGTTGTTTTGTTTTTACCCATTTTTTGTCAGCAATGTGTTTAATTAAAATCACGATTGGCTGAAATAAATGGAAATTAGGCAGAACTGTGAAAAACATGAGAGAAAATAATGACAACAATTCACGGTACAAAATAATCCTAACTACAGTTTTATAACCTTAGTACCATTACAGACTTTAACAGATGCTGTTTTTATGCATGGAGCTTCAATACCCAGTCAGTCTCTTGTTGACTAATGCGTGCTGTGAATCCCTGCAGAGATATCATTTAAACAATCAGTGTGCAGACATCTGCTCCTCTCAATGAAGGTCAAAATATCTGTAACAATTTGCAAATGCACATTTGTGGGTAAGCAAGTCATTTAGCAGATCATTTTACCGCACTACAGTTTTACAGGGAAACCCTCAGGCATCCTGAGGTTAAGTGTCTTGCTCAAGGGTAAAGTGATGATAGCTAATGGCTCATAACTGCATCATCTACAGTCTTTTCACTGACGCTAAAGTACTTCAAGAGATTATATGTGCTAATCTGATAGGAGCTGCTCAAAACTTACGGGAGTCACGTTGCGCAGGTGTTTACAAGCTACAAGACTAGGGGTGAGCATTTCTGGTCCTGGAAGGCCACTGGCCTGCAAAGTTTAGGTCCAACCCTATTTAAGACACCTACTGAATGTAACTTCCAAGTAATCCTGCAACCTTTGATTAGATTTGTCAAGTGTTTGATTAGAGTTGGAGCTAAACTTTGTAAGACAGTGGCCCTCCAGGGCTAGGAATGCCCTCCCTTGTACTAGACTGTCACATTAAGAACATTTGAGGAAGAACTGCTGCAGAAGTGCTGGATTTGTCACCGTGAAGCACATTTAAATTGATATAGAGAACTACAGTTTATGCCTCTGTGTTTTATAAGTCGCTATTATTCATTGATGGGCGGAAATTCAAATCACAATGCCGACACTAATTCTTCACTAATTTTGTTGTTACAGATTGCAGATTTACCTCTTAAGGACATGTTTACCCTGAAGAGCTCGTAATAAATAGTTTATTTTAGTCTTCTTGAGGAAGAGGGTGCTTTTCTATCAGAATACAAACTGGGAAAAACAAATTGAAGCACAAAGTGGCCTTCTCATGCAATTCCTAACTAGTTTACAATGTGGTGGATTCGTATGAATTCATATCTTTAGGTGCATATTCACATTGCATTTTCTTACAAATTCTCATGAGATCAGAAAAAAAGTTGTGTTATAATCACACAAAATTTGATCAATTTATTCGTGTCCATGCCACAAAATTCAGCTTTTTTTCTTTTTTTGTGACACATATTTTTCGTGTGCGTTGCACGACTTTCTCTTTCATTTTATTTTATGATTGTTTTTTCATTGTTTTTTTCCTATTTTCTTACCATTGTCGCATTGGGGTTGGGGTTAGAATTAGGGGTGGGCCGATCCAATACTTTGGATCGGACATTGAGTCGATCCGGACCTCAATCGGATCGGATATCGGAATAACGAGGCCGATCCAAATCCGATACTGTGCGTTGTTACTGTCATGCTATAGAAAAGTCAGACTATTATAAAAGCACCATACACATTTTTATACACAATACTCCTAATATATTCAATAGCTTTATGCGAAAAACAATTGCATATATGAAAATATTTATGGTCACAAAAACTCAATGGTCTGGTGCTCGCGGAGTTAATACACCGGAGTACCGGTGAATAAAACTTGTCATATACACACAAGACACACAAACACACACAATAATCGTATTTGAATGCACTACGTACCTAGCATATACAAGATCAGTGAGAATCTGCGCCCCAGAAGTGCAAAAAGGACAGGATGATTCAATTGCATCAGTCTTCTCCCAGAATGTGCATCGCACTGAAGTCTTTCATGTTGTGACAGTTTGCGCAATTAAGTAAAAATGTACTATTTATGTGCTCAGTCATATGTCTACTCAAACTGGCATTATTAATAAATATTTAAGTACACACACATGCACACACAATTCTAAATGGAAAAAAATACTAGAATTGGATCGGGATCGGTCGATACTCAGAATTCAGGTATCGAAATCGGATCGGTAATGGAAAAAGTTGATCGCCCCACCCCTAGTTAGAATCACTTTCTGTTACATTTTTAGACATCCTAACCCAAACCCAGAAGAAAAACATGTAGAAACCAATACATAAAAAAACATGCTAACACAAACCCCAAATCTACCCCCAACCCCAAGCGTCAATGATTTAAAAACATTTGTGCTCAAGGCACGAAAAAAAAGTTGAATTTCGTGCCATGGACACAAATAAAATGATAATTTTTTGCGTGATTATAACACGACTTTCCATGAGATCATGTTGGGAAAAATGGTCCTTATAGCAGTCACTGGGGTGGCTGTAAATTGTATTTAATTTGAAAGTTACTTCCCATTCTGGATCCACTAACCAGTGCAACTTTCTTTTTATCTGTTCAGTATGAAGGTAAAATAATCATGGGACCCTGACAAAAAAAAAGATAAAACTGTACCTTTTCTGTCACTGAGGTGGTACCCTCAAAGTTTAATTGAAATGAAACATTGTACCTTTTGGGGTAAAATATTATACCCTAAGGACTTATCGTGTACCTCAGGGTTCCCCAAATCTTACCCTGGAGGTCTTCATGATCACTAGACAATCAGTAAGTTTGATTAGGGTTGGACCTAAACTCTGTAGTGTTCCGGCCCTCCAGGGTAAGATTTGGGGAACTCTGGTGTACACTAAGGAACAATTTTGTGCCAGTTAAATTTTACGAGTACAAACGGTTAACTGTACCTTAAAGGTACACAATAGATCTTTAAGACATTGTAAAGTACCCCAAATAAATGTTCAACATTGTATTATGTTGAGTACACCTGTAAAGGTACAAAACAGATCCTGTGGGTAACACCCCAGCGACAGAAAATTTACAGTTTTGTGTCATGTGAGGAGGGGACAGAACCTAAATGCAGACAGCTCTTTAACAAAGCACTTTTATTGATTAACATAAACACCCTAATTGGGCAAACAATGACAATAATCAAAACATAACAATAATAGAACAGAGCATGACAAGACACCCACAACGGTATCTTACAATACACACTGATCCGGCACAAGACAGACACAATTGCACTAAATAGGGGAGAACTAAACTAGGGAACGAGGGCACAAAGGTGAAGGGCATAAACTTATAATAAATAATTAACAAGGAAACAAGGAGGCAGGGTCAAGACTTAAAACAGGAGACCACAAGGTACACAAAACATAAACACAGACCACGTGACTCTCCAGTGAGGGCTGCCATGACCCTGTCACATGAAACACAAAAAAGACATACAGGGCTGACAGGATGATGACAGTACTCCCCCCTTAAGGGATGCCTCCTGGCATCCCCAGGCAACATCAAAACATTACGTAAACATGACAAAACAAAGTCCAGAATGCCTGACAGTGCTGGGAATCCGGACCCCAAGACATGAAGCAGGATGAACGGTCTCCACAGAAGAGACCTAGCACAGCTTAGCACACCGACCAGAAAACTAGACATGAGGCTCGCCACCCATACGGAAATGTAATATATGACATATATGTCCCTATATCAAAACCGATCTTGGCATATATGTTACATATATATGCAATATATTAATATCACATATATAGATCCTCTGGATATATGAATATATAGGTTTAAAACATATATGAAATACTCATATTAAAATGTATATAAATACATATATTAATGTCACATATATAGATACTCTTGATATATGAAGAAATATGTTTTAAACCTATATGAAATACTCATATTAAATTGTATATAAATACATATATGAATATCACATATATAAATACTCTTGATATATGAGATATATGTTTTAAACCTATATGAAATACTCATATTAAAATGTATATAAATACATATAATAATATAACATATATAGATACTCTTGATATATGAAGATATATGTTTTAAACCTATATGGAATACTCATATTAAAATGTATTTAAATACATATATTTAAAATATGTATATGTATGAATTCTTATATGGGTTTGTATTTTACAACCATATAAGATGGATTTTTACATGATACTGTATGCACCAACCATATGATATCAATATGTTTTATGTCTAGATTTCTAAAACAACATAGCCTATATAGGTCTGTAAATATATTGTTTAAAAATTATTAGGGTCATAACATTATGGGATGGTTTCCCGGACCAGGATTAGCTTAATCCAAGACTAGGCCTTAGTTTAATTAGGAAATATAACTAATTTTAACAAACATGCCTTACTAAAAACATTACTTGTGTGCATTTTGAGGTAAAACAAGGGGCACTGATGTATTTTAAGATATGTCAGAGCAAGTTGTTTTCAGTTTGGACAGCTTTTAAAAGTGTTTAAGTCTAGGACTAGTCTAATCCATGTCCGGGAAACCGCCCCTATAACCCTGCCTAGTTTCAAACTGCATGCATTTGGCACTGCAATGCAGGGTTAATCCCACAAAAACAGGGCTAACCGTGCTTCCGAGGAGTGTTTCATAACCCTGGGTTAATTTCAGGGATAACCCTGCTTCTAAATTACAAGTGTGAAATGCTCCTTAACCTAGGGTTAAAAGTGGGGTTTAGAGAGAACCATGGTTTTAATACAGGAACCATGGTTTTTTGGTTTTAACTGTAGTAAAACCATGGTTAGTGATCGTAGGGGTAGGGTTTGGGAATGCACAGTGTGAAATGTCAGATTATGAATACACAGGGTTTTGTAGTTAAACCATATTAACCACAAATGTATCATTGCCTCACTATAATCAAAATATAATAAACCATGTGAAAAAATACTATTTAGTAAACTGCAGTCTCAGAAGAAAAGCTGTCACTAGGTACAGATATGAATACATGTTGGTTCATGTGGTATAGTACTAATATGTACATTTAATTATACTAATACCACGCACAAATAGGGGGTAAGTTACTTTTTTAAAAACCACCTCAGTGGCATTTGTACTTTTTTCTGAGTGTGTATACATTCTACTGACAATCCCCACTATATGCTTTATACTATAGTATGCTAAACTTTTCAAACTTATTTTTAACCATACTATACTACATTGGCCTACTATTGTGCACTATAGTTTTAGTTATAATAGGCTAAATCAACCTGCAGAAAACATGGTTATTATATGGTTATATTCATTAGAGATGAAAGCAGTCTCTTTTCTGTCTTAATATGCGATAAACACTGCAAAAATTCATGTGATTGTGTCAATTTACCAGATCATAAAGTCATAAAGTAGCCTATTACTGGATCAGGATGATTTTAAAACACACTCACATGCACGTATGTACACAAACACACACACAATACTATGCTTTTATTATGGAGTTATACTCCATGGGGCGGTTTCCCGGACAGGGATTAGACTAGTCCTAAACTAAAACATTTTTAAGAGCTGCCCAAACTGAAAACAACTTGCACTGACATATCTTAAAATACATCAGGGCCCTTTGTTTTGCCTCAAAATGCATACAGGTAATGTTTTTAGTATGGCATGTTTGTTAAAACTAGTTATATTTCCTAATTAAACTAAGGCCAAGTCCTGGATTAAGATAAACCCCTGTCCGGGAAACCGCCCCCATATTACTCAATGTACAAGCTAGAAATTAAGCTCTGCACAGCACAGGTCTACTAAAGGGTTAATGGTGCCACATGGTGATCAACAGTAAAAATTACAAATTTGACCTCTTTGCAAAAGTAAAAACCACCAACATTCCAAAATGCATGATAACAAGGTGTCATTGCTCTGCAATCAAAAAATGTGGTTATAATGGAAGTCAATGGGGCAAAAACAGCCACTAACAATAAATGAGGAAGAAAACAATAATCAAAAGCCAATGTTTTTACTTTATATTTGACATGCCTTTTACTTTACAATCACTTTTTGTATTGAAAATTTGTCATTTAGATTTTCCCCAAATCCACTTATGAACTTGGCAATTAAAGAGTTAAAATCATGTAAAATTTGTAAAAATTTGATAGTTTTGATCAGTACTGACTAACAAATTTATGCAAAAAAAGTGAAAAAATTATCTGATACATTTTTACAGATGTTTAATTTAGTGGATGTATTAAATTTGAACAATGCACAAAGGGTTAAATTTGCACTGTGTACCCCTGCATAAAATAAAAACAGGAGGAATAATAAAACGAACACTGTAAAATACAAGCTAAACAGCGCCTACTTCAGTAACACACAAATAGCTTAAGTTGTTAGCCCCTCCCATCCAACGGCTGGGTGGATCAGTGGATAGTGGAGGCGACTTTCAACGTGAGTACCCGGGTTCGAGGCCCGACTGGACTCATCAGGTACATTACAAATAATAAATTGTGTTTGTGTGTTAAGTTGTGTGAATGGGTTGTATGTCCTACCTGTGGTCTGAAACATGCAAAAAGTAGATAAAAACCACAGTTCAAATTTAATTATTTTATGATATATGATAAGTATATGTATGCAACATATATTAGCCATATATGTGAAGTCATGTATGTCACATATATAAATAATTATATAGATGACATATATGTCTATGTATGTTTTTTGCACACATAGACATATATTTGTATGGGATGGACATATATGTCAATATATGAAATTGTTCCATTTTCGAATAGGTGTCATATATGGTTGTACATATATGTACATATATGTTTCTACTTTATATTACCATATATTTCATATAGGGATATTTCATATATTCACATATATTACATTTCTGTATGGGCATCCAGGAACCTTCTAGCTGGGCTCGCCGACCGGAACACCTACGCGGAGCTCGCCAGTCAGGAGCGCGTCCGCGGGGCTCGCCGACCACGTACGTGGGGCTTGCTGACCAGGAACACTCCAGCAGAGGTCACTGACCAGGCACACATCTGTGGAGCTCGCCAACCAGGCACACCCCCGCAAAGCTCGCTGACCAGGAACACTCCCGCAGAGGTCATCGACCAGGAACACTCTCCCAGAGATTGTTGAACGGACACCAGGGCGCTTGATGGACATCAGGAACAGGACTGGAAAGACAGGAACACTCAACGGACACAAAACTAAACTTGGTAAAAACAAAAACAGAGCCGTCTACTAAAGTTCTCTTCAGAGCCAGATCTTTCTGTCATTTGAGGAGAGGACAGAACCTAAATGCAGACAGCTCTTTAACAAAATAATTCTATTACTTAACATAAGCAGGATCATGACAGTTTTGTACCTTTATTCTGATAGTATTTCAGTATTTCACATTTATTGCTTATAGTTTGAGAAAGTTAATTTGAAAAGACAAACTTAAGGATTTTTAAGGACTTAAAAATCTCACAACAATCCAATTAAACCCCCAATTATATGTTCTCTCTAAAAATATTTCTTAGCTATCGACATCATAGACACCATGAAATATACTGTACACTCAA
This sequence comes from Misgurnus anguillicaudatus, assembly GCF_027580225.2. NCBI lineage: Eukaryota > Metazoa > Chordata > Actinopteri > Cypriniformes > Cobitidae > Misgurnus > Misgurnus anguillicaudatus. The sequence continues at coordinate 14,907,967 of NC_073345.2, forward strand.
TAAATGCTAGACATAAATAAATCTATAATTGATCTCTACACAAAGTGTTTTATTCAATAGAAAAACTCAATAGAGCAGTCCCTGAAGATTCACAGAAGAACCGCTGTTCATTAAATACATCTGTGCTTAGAAATTTACAAGGAAATATGTTTGTTGTTTTGTTATTTCTATAAAGCAAAAGAAATCTGGCCAAGTTGTCATGCAGACGCTGATCAAAGTATTTCCAGCACTGAAAGAAATTCTGCCCACTGCTTTATGTGGACTACAGTGTCTAATCATAATATGAAGTGTCTGTCAATGTCTGTTCATCTGGAAATACTGGGAAGCATGCTGTGCCTGGACACCCCGCGGGAGTGTTTGTGAATCCGTCCGACTAATTATTCCTGTCTTCTTCGTGAGATACTTTCTGGAGGAGAAACACAGTCTATTCAGTTACTGTATTCAGTCTTTCTCATTATCTTCCCCATTATGAGCAAAAGTGTAGCACTGATCTGGAATCAGCAGACATTTATTTTACAACCTCATTACAGAGATGGAAATCCATTGGGGAGTCCGGTATCCAGTACATTACAGACTCGAAATTTCCAGGCTCCAATCAATTACTAGTACAAATCAGTTAAATAGGCTGTGCATGGGCACTCACGAGTAGGTGCAAGACTCCCCGAAACAATCAATGAAGAATCCAATAGAGCAATTCATTTTACCTCTCTATGAAACCTGGTGTGCGAAAGGATCACATTATTAAAATAAACATTAATATCACTTTGCACTTTATCTTTCATTCACAAAAACAACATGTCCACAGTTTTGTTGTTGTTGTTACATTCACATTCTTAAGATGGCTCATAAATCTTAATCTAATTATTTTCTTAGATAGCTCGTAAAGAAAGACAGATTGAAAAGTTTCTACCCTAACAAAACCAATGCTGACGGTTCGCTAGCTATAAAACAACATCTGTCCTTGAGATTTAACACAAACATTTTAGATTTTTTTAAGGTAGTTGCAGATTTTGGAGTATAGTAGAACGGTTGTAGGTATAAACGGTTTCATCGGACGCATGTGCGGTCACACGATTGGGTGACTTTACTTCATGTTTCTGTTTGTTTATTGGTCTGACTAGTTGCTAAACTGAACTCTTAAACAAATACCTCATTAAAAATAACAATTGATTTGGTTTCCTAGGTTATCTATGTGTTGTTTGTTTTGCTTGTTATATAAATAAACTACTTTAACTCTTTCCCCTCCATCATTTTAAAAAAAAAGTTGCCAGCCAGCACCACCATTATTCATGATTTTCACAAAAGTTTAATGCCTTTTCTTCTTTAAATATTTAAACAAACAATATATCAAATGAAAGAACAGACCCTGTGTTTTCAAAAAAAAAAAAAAAAAACGTTTAATCCTACCTTTATTAGTTTTTTTATCACCTCTCAAATATAGGTAGGTTTATTCAAAAACACTAATATTTTAGCAAAAAGCTGAGATAATTCCATTTTTGATAGAGATCAGATGAAGAGCGATCTTTAAAACATACACAGAGTTCTTTCTCTTTCATGTGAGGCGCTACTTCCGAGTTGTATAAGTTGCAGAAGTACTGGTGGATAATAGCGGTATTGGGGAAAGACGGAAATTCTCGTAATTGGCAGGGAAGCGTTTTCTCAGCAAAAGAGTTAAAAGGACTTTGTTCTTATTTATTCTTAGAGGAGTTTAACGAAAGTTACGTGATGACCACGAAAGCCACTTGTATATGTTGTCACTGTTGAAACCCTCTAAATTTCGAAAATCTATTTAAAAGAAAAGTAATGTATCAGGAAATAAACTGGTTTACTACCAAACCTACAGAACGATTTAGAAATTGTACATATATATGCTGCACATAAACTTACTAGACATCTAACAAACATGAGCTAGAGGAAAACTCAATTTAAAGGAAACAAACCCCTAGGAATACCAGATGAATCTTTGATATCAGGAACTCTCGAACATGTAATGCAGCACACCTGGGTTTTATCATCATTGCATCAGGAGGCTTCAACCTGGCAGTGTGGAGGCACTGAAAGAACCAGACTGCAGTACACTGCACATTATCTGACAGTGTGGTCCTTATAGCTCTATACAGAAAAGAAATATTAGCCAGCTGGGATATATAAAACCTACACCCAAATAAAGTCCCTTCACATCAGGAAATCCTCGTAAATGTCAAGAGAACGCTGGCCGAGCAGAACTTGGCAGGTATGGGCTTATAATCTATGTTTCCCAAAAAGAGACCTGACCTTTATGGAATCACATCTAGCACACACATCGTTCTTTAATGAAAAGCACAACAAAAGATTTGCACAAAGTGACCCCTTAGCCAGACGGTCACTTAAGTCTCAAAGATTGACTGTACAAACATCACTGTCCAATTAAACAAACATTCACTACATCATCAAAGCAAAACAGCATCTAGAAAGCAAAAATCAAAGTAAACTGCTAAGTGGATCCCTAAGCAGAGAGGACAAATTGGTAAAATTGCTTGTTATTGTCAGGGACACCAGGCTGAGATCCTAAGCAAATACTGTACAAATTTAGTGACCACAGCCTTCTGTCGAAAAAGAGCAGATACAAAAAAATCCATAATAATAGACTATGTGCACTGCAGACAAGGCTAAACAGAAACACATTTTCTCAGAAAGTGTGAATAACAAGCCACAGGCTACTTTTCCAAAAAACAAACTTGCCCGAACTAAAAGATATATATATTAACTCTAACGTCGCACTCAAATGACACCCGCCAATAATACAAGAAGAAGAAGAACAGCATCAATTCCAGAGAAAGGAGGATGCCAAGCCAAGTTACATAAAGTGCAGTGCCCACTGACATGCACACTCAGCAGACACCTTCGCGTACATAAACTCGCACATTTAACAATGCGTGTGGCAGTGTTTAGCACATTCATTGTTAGTGCGTGTTGTGAAACACTGCTGTTTGTTCTTTACTGTCATGTAAAATCAGTCACACTGGTCAAGCTTACAAATACACTCATTTGAAGGTGTTAAGAATTGCAACGTGAATAACCTGAAAAGTCCTTTCCAGATTCAGGAGAGCCACACAACAAATGAAAAAAGGTATCCCCCATCCATTCTCTTAGTGGTTAGACCAGGGGTTTTCAAACTGTGGGACGGGAACAGGGTTTAAATTGGTCCTCTGTGCCAGTATACATATTTCTATATAACATAGTTTGGTGGGTCCTGAGATAGATTATACCCGTGGGCTGTGGAATAAAGGGGGGGGGGGTTAATGTTGGGAAATGTCCATTATTTTCAAATCCCAATGTTGACAGGTATGATTTGGATATGCTTAAGGCTGTTGCAGAGTAGATAATAAAATCCTAACTCCTGACCATAATAAGAAAACACCTCACATCCCCTCCCTGATATGCTTGCCAGAATGAGAAGTACATTCAGCGATCGACTGATCCAGCCCTGGTGCCACAAAGGATTGCACAGAAGATCATTCATGCCTACTACCATAAGACTTTACAATTCACTTTGTGCAGAGGTATCATTAAAGAACTAAGATCCTATTACACAAATTTCACCTGTTCCACTGTTTTGTAAAACACCAATTTTATTAACACTCTGTCTTCATCAACACTTTTGAAACTAACAGCTTTTGTTCGCAAAACCCAACTTCAGACATTCAGGTCCACATAAAATCAATAACAACAAAGTCCTTTACAATAGTTTATTTTAGATAACAAGGGAAATAAATGACAAGTAAATTACCTTTGTTCATATCATATATCTAATGCATATCAACTATTACACTGAGCTAACATTACTATGTAAAATTAAAATATAAAACTACAGGTCCTTGAATCCACAATTGTGATCCATGCTTGTCGTCTCCCCTCATCTTTAGCAAACAAAAACATTATATTTTTGGCAAGGTATTTGTTTCAGAGATCAGTTTAGCCAGACTGGTACATAAATACAGACTGTAAGTTCACTTTTAACTATGTTTTTAGCACATTATTCAGTTCTTATTGTATATTTTGCAGTCTTTCATCTTGTTCATGTTGAGAAGTATTTTAACAAGCTTTAAAATTTTATATTAACACACTGAAACAACAAAATACTTTGTTTTCCAAATTCACTGCTTACAGAACAGTCAAATTTTCAGTTAAAGCATAACCAAAAAGAAATTGTACATTTTCATGCCAAATTCCTGAAGGAATTTGCTTTGGGGCTTTGAATAAAATCCAATATTAAAATTTCTTAAAGGGGGTTGCATTACGAGACTTTTTTTAAATGTAAAATAAGTCTTTGGTCTCCCCACAGTGCTTATGTAAAGTTTTAGCACAAAATACCCCTCAGATAATTTATTATAGCATGTTAAAATTTCCACTTGGTAGGTGTAAGCAAAAATGTGCCCTTTTGGGGTGTGTCTTTTAAAATGCAAATCAGCTGATGAAATGCAAACACTGTCAGTGCCGTGACAGTGCAGATTAAGGGGCGGTATTAATGTAATTGGGCTTGCTATATGCGTCACAAAACAGGACAAATCTGAACAACTTAACTTTTCACGTTTTATAGGTTAATAGAAGCACTTGGGACTCAATTATAGCACTTAGACATGGAAAAAGTGAGATTTTCACGCTATGACCCCTGAAAGGAGATTTTTTTCTGCAATAAAATTTACTCAGAGTCATACCTCATAATGTGAATCTCTTAGGAAAATAAAGGTTTTTTAAAGGTAAGTTAATACAAGTTAAATCTTAAATTGGTAAATAAGGACCACAACTACTAAAAACTGTGAAGGTATCTGCTCAAAGAATCAGACATTATGACAAATGACATTATATGCATAGCAAATGTTTTAAGAAATAAAAATTGTACTGTATGTTGTAGACTAAAGTTAAATACCCGGGAGTACCTATGGTAAATTCGTCTTCATGAGCTATGAGCTTGTGTAATTTTTGTCAAACTAATATTGCTAATTTAATCTAAATTTAACTTTTAGTTTGGTTTTAGTTTAGTTTTTCAGTTTAGAAATAAAAATGTTTTTTTTTTTTTTTTTTTTGCTGAGGCAACATTTCTCAAATTATCATTTACTTCAAGTTTTTCAACTAAAATTTAAGACTATAGATTATTTGATTCCAATTAACAATTATGTTTAAATAGTTTTAGTTATTTTTAGTTAACAATAATAGCCCTGTTATAGCCTGGGTTTCCCCATGCTGCCTTGCGTGCAAATTTATTCATGCTGCAAGTCTAGCATGGAAACCAAGGACCAATTTTTCCCCTAAAATAGGGAACCAATCACTTAACGGGGTTGGAGCAGCACGACGATGACGACGTGTATACAACACACCGAAAGAGTTTGGTTTATCCAACACCGCAGTAGACGCTGTTACTTTTTGATGCAGCCTTAAATAGAGTTATAAGCAGTTTTGAAGTTTATTTAAAAAAGAGCAACTTTTAGCGTTAAACAATTTAATATCCAATAAGGATGATAGGATATGGCAAGACATGATAGCCACAGAGTTTTATAGGACCAACCTGCTAGGCATCGTCGTCGACGAAGTACAATTAACTTATAAATGGCAAGTGGTATTTATTAATATCATATTATCATTATTCCTGTACTGTGGTTGTCACAGTGCCACTAAGTTGTGTTGCTTTTCAATATTAATATACAGCTACCGGTTTAGTTGCACATCTTTGTGCACACATACCCAATAAAAGTTGCTGACGCTTGAATTTACGTATGTCACTCTACATACGTCATCTGACATAATTGAAATGATTGGCTATGAGCTAGGTACAGACGCATTTGATCGACATTCGTAGCGCCCAATAAACGGCTCTGGGCGTTCGTAAACCACGCCTCAAATACAAGAAAATGAGCATGTGGTTCCCAGACCACGTCTCATTCTCTATATGATTGGTCTGGTGTTAGCCAGGCTAGCACTGTTATATAAGCATAATTAAATTGGACAAATAATTTCAACTTGCAAATTAAAATTTTGACTAGTGATGAGATACTGTAACTAATAAAACAATTGTTAATTGCTTAACTTATTCTGAAGAGTTAAACAAATGTCAAAACTTATGGCACATGTCCAGTGGTGGATGGTGACTTCTTTTTCATGTCGCACGACGCAAAGTTCGTCACAACATGTATGCAGCCCATAATGTGTATGGTTCCTCATTTAAAAAAAATTGTTTTGCGCATCAAGTGAACCTATGTGCATCACGTGTTATGTCAAAATAAGTGCCTGCTGCAGATGCACCTAAAGGGTTTATGATAAAAGAGACGCTCACGTTTGCCAAATACTAGCTTAAGTTCATGCGTAATCAGAGTTTACTTTTCAGGGAGTATCTTGCGAGTATTTTGTGAATGTCAGTGTGAGCGTCTCTTTTATCATAAATGGTTTTGACGCGTGTCTTGTCACTGTACATGACTTATCACATAGTTTTGGCTTTAAAACCAACTATTGTTTTTAAATAAAATAAGTTTAATCCTTTATCCATTTTACAGTATTCAGACATGATATTTTATTGCATTGTATTGCTTTGATTTGTTCATTAACAAAATTAGTCTAGAAAAGGTTGCTAGGACAAAGGAACAAAAGCTCAAATCCATTAATGACTGCTATTATCTCAAATAAAAAGAATATGAGAGCCATCATTTATTACTTCGCAGTCATACCAATCACATTAAACTGGCATGAAATCTCAGTCAGCTGTCTGGCTGCAGTCAAGCTCTTATGACAGAAGTGGGCAGCTGATTGGATCAACAGAGCGAGAAGTAACGTCGGCAATAAAGAGAATGATGGGAGGTGGAGGGAGGGCGGCCATCATGTGATTGCATCACGTTTGGTTGGGCTTGCTTAAGGGAAGATTGTACCCATGATTCTTAGTGACAATGTGGTCTTAGTAAACTCTGAAGTTATAAATAGAAGAACTGAAGGTATAAATAAAAGGGAGACAAACCTGATTAGAGGGACACCAATCAATAATATAAAGACCAATACAAATTTATTTTGACTGACATAATTGGTATGCATCAGTATTGATGGTTGGTGAACCCAAAACCAAGCCACAGACTTCCAGTTCAAACTGTCATGTGGTTAAAAACTAAGATCTGAGTCTGACATCAGAGTTTAGTTTGTCTGGTTGATGTAAAGATTTTTTTGTCTTGTAAAGGTCCCATAAGAAAGAAAAATCACTTTTAAACATCTCAATAATTTATTACACAACACAATAGATACAGTGGTAAACAACTGCCACCACGCTTTGGGACGCATGGACCAAATCATTGAAAAACAATTGTGAAGATGTACTAATGACAATGTATTTAATCAAATGGCCATCCAAAGGAATGAGCCCAACTACTTTCCTGACTTTGATAGAATGAGGGTGTTAAGTCAAGTTAACCCCCCAAACATGAACCTCCCAGACTTTATTGATTCTTCTTTGATTTACTACAGCTGTTAGATTGTCTTTCATTCTTAATATAGCTTGTTACAGTTCATATGATCTCCAGTCCATCCGTAACAAAAGAAGATTTTTACTGTTGTTGTGGTGGTGTAGTGGTGAGAAATAGCCCCATTTATCATGAAAGGGGCTAATAAAGCCTCACCCAAGCAGGCTCCAGGGAGGAGATGGCGTGCCCTAAGGTCACAACTGCAAGGTGATCCTCTATTGTTTTCCATCGCAAATGCTTCATTGTGATGAGGCGAGGAGGTCAATCAATTGACCATGACAAAAAAGTGCCAACATATACAAACATGATCATTCTGTGCCTTCTGTGTAATGGTAAGTTTTCATAGTCAGTACAATCCAACTTGCTTGGGTTAGGGAGGCATTGTTATTGAAATAAAATCTCTTGGGATTCAGGGTGCACAAGTGTATAGGTCCACAAGGAAATAAATCAGATACTGGACATCAGTTACTGTGTTAGGAGGGTACTAATCATTAGGTTTGTCACAGAATCAAAATTAAATATACCCACAGCCAGAATTACACATATTCTGTGTTGTTATAAGGACATTCTTAAAAAAAAGTGCAAACTTAATGATACTTTTGATATTAAAACATAAACTGGAACATACACTGAGACTTGACACAGGACTGCAACAGAAACATAAACAAACAATGACCAACAAAGTGAGGAGGACAAACAGAGTAAGGTGACTGGTCAATTGCTGGCAGGTGTGCTGATGATAAAGATGGTCAGGTCAGGGATAATGGGAAATGAAGTCCAGATAGTGAATACAGGGGAAAAGCATGAGGGCACAGAGAATGGGGTTGTGACAGATACCACAGAAGAGCAATTTTTGGTCCCCACAAAGAGAAGAACCATTCCTTACCTGTTTAAAGTCTAAGGAACCTTTTTCTACTAAATGATCTTTTGTGAAACAGAAAGGTTCTTTAGATGTTAAGGTTCTTTATGGAACAGCCAAAAATGCTTCTTCTATCGAGAAGCAACTTAATTTTTAAAGGTGTAAGAAACCGCTAAACGACACCTCAGGCAAAAATCAGATAACGACATGAACCAAATGCTCTCGGTACATATTACACATTCATTAAATACTTATACTTCAAATCCGCTTAATCCCAGCCTCAGCCCATTCAGAAATCTGGTTTGTTGGCAGAATTTGTTAAACACCAAGGGCTCTATCTTACACCCGGCGCAATGCGGCGCAATGCAGCGCAATGCGCGACGCAAGTGACTTTCGCTAGTTTCCACCCTAATTTTCACGTTTAGCGCCGCGTTGTTTAAATAGCAAATGCATTTGCGCCCCCTTTGCGCCCATGGGCGTTCTGGTCTGAAAAACGAGGTGTGTTCAGGCTCATTGTTGGCGCGTTGCTATTTTGAGGCAACTAAAATAGACTACGCCATTGACCAACAAAAACCTGGTCTAAAGTCTAAAGTCAATGGCGCAATATGTTTTATGTTATTTAAAGAGCGCATTAGTAACATGCGCCTATAAACGGGAGGACAACGCGGGTTTGCTTATCACAAAGTACATAAATGCGCAGCAGCACAAAAATGCTTTTAAATATGAAAGATTAAAGGATTGAATTTAAGAGATTATTATTGAGTTTCTTGGACATATTTATAAATGAGGACTAATTATGAGACGTTAGAAGGCGCAAAGAGCTGCTTTACCTGCAGCCTGATAAGTAAATAAATGCTTTGCTTTAAACAAATGCGTCTGTTTTTAAATGTTTTTTTTTTAATGCTACCTCACGGATTTATTGTATATGATGTACCTGTGGATATGGCGAGATGAGAAACATTTGTAAGTAATGCTTAAAAAAACTCTTTGTTAAAAAAAACGCTGTCCAAAGTGCTGAAACGTGAGGAGAGCCGTTTGTAAATTCTTTATCTCCTGTTTGTTACAAATAAAGTATTTTTAGAGTACAAACCTTATCTTACATACTTGTAAATTATGTTTTGATGATATTGGATAGCCATACATTTAAAGCAATTACAAGCCTGCTTTTTACTTCCATGACTAAAAGAAAACGGGTTTTAAAGGTTTTAATAAAAAAATAACAATTTCAATATAAGGGGAAAACAACACAATTATTTAACATTAATCTTAAACTGGGGATCTTCTACCTCCGCTTAGTTTTTCAGTTTACAAAGTTCGTCATCTAAATAGGGATTAGACATAGCGCCAGCGCAACTTGCTTTTAAAGGGAATGAGAGCTGTGACTCTCATTGGTTTACTGCACGTTACGCCCAAAATACTCCCATTACAATAGGACCAACCCTTTTCGACCATGCGCTCGGCGCAAAAACGATTTTTCCCGTCGTTAAATTAGCAAAAGTGGATTCGGACACGCCCATTTAGACGTTGCGCTGTGCGCTTTAGACAATGCGCTTAGATCGTTAAAATAGGGCCCCAAGTCGCTTTTCTGATCCTTGTGAGTATTTGGGCCTGAATAAAACCAGCCATGCATCACAGCACCTCCTAATACAGTACATGGTTCATTTTCTTTTCTTTTAGTTTAATTTTAAATTCTGAATTTTATAATTTGCAATGTTTCTAGTTGAATTGATTTTACAACTGTAGATGTTGTAAAAAAAGTAGATTTTTTTGTGATTGCATCTGTATCTGTATCATGATGTTGTATTTATTTGTCATATTTTCATTTGTCTCTCTGTTCTTATTTTAAAATGATTATGCAATTATTTGAGAACATTTTTATATATCCGGTAAATGTGAAAGTCGGCACACCTCTGATCTACTGGCTGTTCTTCAACGTGATGTCCAGCCGATGCCTGACCAATGACCACTGGCAGAACCCGCTTAATATCCGCTTAATCTCCTTATCCGTTTCAATGTATATAAATATATATTTAAGCAATATCGCTCGAGTAGGAGTGTGATATAGCTCTATATCATCACGGCTGTGATTAGGCCAGAGGCAATCACAGCCGTGATGATATAGAGCTATATCACACGACTCCGAGAGAGATATTGCTTTTATACAACAGTTCGACGGCACACGTTTGAAAAACGAAAACTAGAAAACAACAACGGAGTTATTTTAAAAGCCTCTTTGTTTGAGGACTACTTCTTCCGCCACGGATTTGAGGGCGGCCAGAATGACAGGTAAAACTTTCGGCTGCTTTGAAGCTCATAACAACTCAATGGACAGAAAAGCCGTTACTTTATATTACCGTTTCTTGGTCACAAAGTGTAGTTTTAAGATTAGTTCAGTCGAGAATGTATATGTATTATATTTAAATCTGCAGTCGATTAGTAAAGATAGTGCCTGTTTGAACGTTTGCTTAGTGAGATTCGGTACGAATGAGAACCAAAGCATGAGCAGACTGATTTATGAGCTAGTAAACTAATGAGATACACGGAGAGTGATTCAAAACAGCGCGTCTGTGTTTTTCCATTCAGAGATGAGCCTGCTTAGGACCTCCATTCACTAGGTGGCGGAATGATACGAAAGGTGAAGCGGTTACAGTGCCGATATTAGCACAATATCGCATAGCTCTTAGCCAATCAGATTCGAGAACCAGAAAGAACTGTTGTATAAATATATATATATCTCCCAAGGGTTTTTCCTCCTAGGACTATTTTTTACTTCCCCGGCTAATAATCCGGGTTTTTTTTCTCCTAGGGGGTTTTTCAACCCGGGGAGGCAGCCCTCTTGGGCTTAACTTCTATACGTCACATTAGTAATACGTTCTCTTATAATGTTGATTTAAAGCCGCAGCAAATTTAGCTGCTTGTGCTATCGTGTATTATGTTGTGCTATCTGTCGATTTTCAGTGCTTTTCACTGCATCTATTATGTAAAGCTGCTTTGATACAATTACCAAATTGTGAAAAGCGCTATATAAATAAAATTGAATTGAATTGAATTGAATTATATTAATTTAATCTTTTTTTCGCAAACTTCTGGAGCATTCCAATTAATTACTAACCTTTTCATTGCTGTTAATGTGAAATACTGTAACTGAACCATTCTATGTGGTATTATTAATTTCAGATTTTGCATTAGACCTTCCTGTAAAAATAAGAGGATAAAACAAGTGGATCAGACTTCATGGCAATAATCAAAAGTCTAATTCTACAGAACTCCTTTAACTGCAAATGCCCAGAAGACGTGTGATCGAACTGACTAACACCAAATTCATGCTTTTTTGTGGTATTGTTGTTAATATCAGTGGCGGCTCGTGACTGCTTATCCGAGGGGCGCTAATTCAAAATAAGCGTGATAAATGAGTGTCATGTGTGTTGCTTGCGTTTTCAAAATATGTGTTTGTGGCGTCATGTTAACCATGTGCATCACGTGTTTTGTCTAAATAAGTGTCTGCTGTACACCCATCAAAACTGTTTATGATATAAGAGACGCTCATGTTTACCAAATACACTCTTTTATAATAAACCCTTTAGACTAAGGTGACTGATGTCCTCGTTTTCCGGGGACAGTCACGTTTTTGGTGTTCGGTTCTCCATAAACCCACAACAATGAAAAGAGGAAAACATTCAAAAGGGGTTTGTCCCCGATTGTAAATTCATAGACAATAACAAATAAGACTTCAATGATATTTAACGATTGAACTAGGACATGTTCCTACTTGTTATTTGATAAATCTGGTCACCCTACTTTAGACGCATCTGCAGCACATCATACACATCGAGCCCCCTCGAAAAAAGAAGTCACTGGCCGGCACTGGTTGATATTCATGTGTCCTCTCCAACTAGTAACTAGATTTTCCACCAAAATCTCTTCTTTCATGATGGGCGCTCATAACTGCTGTGCACCAAAGTGACTTATAACCAATTATAGACTAGCTTTCAGCAAATCATGTTTTAGTCCTGTAGGGTGTGCATGCTGGGACCGGGGCGTAATTATACACCGCATGTGCCAAATACCTGCTACAGTAAATGAGTCTGCTGGACTAAATCAAAGACTTCTAGTGACTCCTGACCTGATCTCAATGATACTTTTCTAATTAAGATAAGAGATTAACTAGAATGTGAAATTAAATAAGAATCTTTATAAATCATAATGTGCTCCTATAATTAGATATTGACTTAAAGGTCACAGAAAAAGACTGTTTCTAGTCTAATCTGTTTTAAGGAGTCTAGTCAGATTTTATCATTACATTCATCAGTTCCTGAGGCACACCACAATGAACAGTAAATTTCCCTTTATTTAAAAATTCCTCTATTCAAATGTGGTAGTAAAAGTAAAAGAGATCTAATATAATAAAACACTTCACTTTTTACCGTTTAGTGCTGAATCATAGTAGGGCATAATAGGGCAAAACTCATATTAATTTCTTAAAATTAAGTGACAAAAAATCTCTCTCCCTCTCCCTCTCCCTCTCTCTCTCTCTCTCTCTCTGTTGTGGAAACATTACATATACAGTAAATTACAGTAATTGTAAGTCTACTGTAAAATTGTAATTTCCACAATGCTGCTGTTTACGTTTCTGCTTGTTTTTTAATCACTGTTTGCTATCTTTTTATCCGAAACAACTACTGTATGTTTGCTTGTTTTTGAGATATTAGTTTGTGTCTGGTTCACAGTTCATAAAAAAATGTCCATAATGATAACCAAAAACAACCAAACAACAATTTGACGCAAACAAAGTCGAATTCTCTGGTTTTGTAACGGCCTGTAGTAGTTTCACTGTCAGATATTACTGTTAACTTTTGTGAAATGCTGTCAATATTATGGCGTGTATAGAAGCCCTGGCATTGAGCTCTGACAGTGAGCAGATTTAAGCTGATTGCTTTTGCTGATAAGGTTTGTGTTGGAAAACACGGACCCTTATAACCATCTGAAAATCTCATCATCACTGATTGAATGAGCAAATTTTGTGAAGGGTTAAAGAAAAGTTGCAACAAAAGTGACTTAGATCAATAAAAATCTCACTAAAATATCAACCTTAGACCTCATATAAAGAAAGTGATGTGGTTGCTATTATGGAAGCCAACTCATTAAACAAGGATTGCAACAATGTTTATATTATACAGTATCAAATCACTATTTATATAGTTAATTTGGTGGGGTCGGGGTGAAACAAAATGTCTCTACCAATAAATAAGTAAGTGAGTGATTTTTATAGCAGGTAATCTGAATTATTTCAAACCCAGGCGTTTGTCATTCAGACAAAGCAAGTTTTCTAGATGTACTGTAATAGCATTAGGACGATATCATGTTAGTCAAGCCTGGTACTGCATCCACACAAGGTCAAATAGATTTATGGATATCAGACTTTACAGCTTTGCAGTAAATTAAATATGATTTAGCAGGAATAGGTGAGCCATTCAGTGTGTCTCACCATAGGAAATACATAATTATTGTATTAAAAAAGTCTTCATTTGTTGCATGTAAAGACAGTATACACTAGTCATAAACTCAGACCTAACCACTTCTTATGAAACAATATACTGTAGTCTTGTTTATTTCTCGAAGTAACTGTAAGCAGTGTAAATGAGACACATGCAACTCATCAAGTTGTTCAATCAAATTCGACACGGTGCTCAAGAAATACATCAAGCCTGAAGGACCAAAGCTCATCACTTGTTAACAAAAGATTTATTATGATAGTCTATTATGATTCCTAATGGGCGTGAAAGTTGTTTGGTGGTTCACGAGGTAAGCAAAGCTGCTGATGTCTGTGTCATTTTAAATGCTGTAAGGATGGACATGTAAAACTACAACTTTTAATAACTTGGTTTCTTCATTGTTATGCAGTATCAAACCCCCGCTCTATTTTTATAGTTAATTTGGGGGGCTGGAACAAACGGTCTCTACCAATAAATAACAGAAAAGGTTAACTGCACTATCCCAGACCTATCCCAAACACAGCGTGTGACAAAGCAGGTTTTCTGGATGTAATGTAAAAACAAAAAACTGAACTAAATTACGAATAAACACTAAAGCCGCCTTTCTACTGCACACGACTTAAAGACACGATTGTCGGACTTCGCCCCCTAGTGGCAGTCGTAATGAAGTTTCAGTTTAATTGTAACATGGGAGAGAAGCTCATTCCAGCAATATAATTAATACTTTTTACCTCAAACACAGTTTTTGATTGGAATACACTGAAATACATCACTACCTGTCTGCATAATGCATGCAGTGTAGTCGCACAAGTTAAAAATTTTTAATGGATCCAACGCTCAAAACGGATCCAAAAATTACGCATCTTCACGCAGCCCCTTTGGGACTCTCCATTGGAAATGAATGGCTTCCGGTTCGCCGTCGTTGTCGTGTGCAGTGGCAAGGTGGCTTAAACTTATGTTATGGAAAAAGTATGTGTTTAACCATTTTAATATTAAAGGTGGTGTGTGTAAATTTTAGCGGCATCTAGTGGTAAGATTGCAAATTGCAACAAACAACTCAGCCCTCAATTTCAAAACGCAAATGGTAGCTCCCACAGGATAAACAAGTTGTTGTCTGAAACAACGTAGGGACGAAACTCACTCTGTAAAGCAGTTACTGTACTGTAGAAACACGACAAACAAACAAACAAAAACAAAATAATGCTTTTGATGGCATTGATAAACCTGTGGTGGTTTTCTGTGGCGGGGAAGGAATGTAAGCCATCAAAAACAATTTATGCGAGAGGCACTCGGGAGACGGAAAATGCTGGCTGTTGCTTGTTCTCAGCTTCTGTCATGCTAACACATTGACCCCAGGGGATCTTATGAAAACCTTTACATTATTTTACTTGAAGTAAATTAAAAATTCAAAAAAGTCAAAAAAGTTAAGCGACGACGTCCCAAGGATGACAGCAGCAGTCTAAAGACAAGCTTGCACACAGTTGCTTGAAAGATGTAGTAGTGAGATAAGAAGCAGTGCTTTTCCTCAATGTCACAGGTAAGAAACTTCAAACCCAAAGACTGAACTGTTACTGACTTAACACTGACCTTGTATCAGCACAATGACGTAGCTGTTTAAAGTAATGCTAGCAAAAAAACCTATAATAAAAATAAATCATAGAAATTGTCGCTGGAGGTTGGCAATTTATTCACGTATTGTGCACATCACCAAGTTTCATTGTTGTAGTATATTTGCCATGGCTGGAATAGAATAAAAATAAAATCCTTCATGATAAACAGACCATAACATATACCCCTGTAGCTTTGATTCAATTTTTTGCTCAGCTTGTGAACCTTCAACATAATGCATTAGCTGCCCATCACTCTCTTCTCATTGTGAACAGAATTTTACTTTCCCAACAAAATAAATGTAGTTGGCTAAAATGGCAGTGTCTCCACTTCATGTTTCTCAGTCAGAGCTCCGTCAAACATTTCCTAGACAACACAAATCTGAATCTGTCATTCCTCAGAGAGCTGCGTACTTGATTCATTGAGCGGGTCGCTGCTGGGGTCAGGGATGAGTTTAGACAGATGAAATCACAACGTGGCAGGATAAAACACACGACGCAGACACAACAAAGACTGGTCTCTGTAAATCACAAGACAAATAATGATTCACAAGTGCGGTAGGTCGGATCTCCCGGTCTGGCTCGTATTTTAAGATTTTTAATTTATAGCGTCTCATATGATGGTAGTACGGTGGTTGCATGGAAAACACCTGGGAGGGCCTGCAATTTAGATTTTTAATACAAAATGCAACATACTTGACAAATGATGCTTAAACAATGATGGAAACCCTCCCCCATTTCTCCTGAAGCCGTTACGAGAAGCATGCGATGAATGAAAACCGCGAACTTCTTTCTCCAGTCGCCTGATTTTTCCTGTCACAACAACATGTGTGCCACACAAAGCCCCATTATCAATAAGACGTGTGATTATGTTGACTATTGTTTATTCTTTCCCACTATCGTTCATACTGGACCTGAATGCTACTTACATTGCATTCTGTCTTGCTGACAAGAGTTGATAGGCTTTCGGAAAGCCTGCGGCAGAGATGTACTTAAATGAGTTTGGTTATATCCCCACCGAGACAGAGAATATTCCCAATTCAGTCAACTGTGAAAGAACAACATTTACAAAGCTCCCTGTGACAAAAAGCTATTACAAACAAATGAGCTGTAGTTATGTCATTGTTCACTCAGCGTCTTAAAGAAACAGTACTGCATTTTTTTTCTTTTATCCAATTTGCATTTTATGTGCCAGATTTTACTTTGCAGCTTGTTTGGTCCCAACAGGACAGGATCAACTGAATTTGAATGTGCTCCAATGTGAATAAAATTCAAGATCTACAGTATGACAGAAAAGTACACACAAAAAAGTGGACAAAATGGTCCCTAGCTTTCACTGGGGCACTACCCTTTCAAAAAGTATACCTTTGCACCTAAAGAGTGCATATTATTAGCTCAAATGTACATATTGGTACCACATGTATACATATCTGTATGTAAATAGTACGTATTTGGACTTTTTTAAAGGGTACAGCTCTACAACATTTTTTTCTGACAGTGAAAGGTGTGGATAGCAATTTTGAATTTTGCTTTGCTCCTCACTGAGATCCTGCTAAACTTATTTTGTGTTCTAGAAAAAAAATTACAATCTAAGATAAAAGTTACAAAAGCTGTCACTGGGATGGTATTCTTTTAAAACGTTTTAATATGTACTGAAAAAAGTTTAAAATTATCAGGAAATGAAGACTTTGGTTCCAAAATGCAATAAACGCCTATTTTTAATTACTGTAATCAGTATTGTATCAGGTCAGTTTTAAAAAGTACATTTTTAATTTTACGCACAATCCAATATCCGCCGTGTTTTTAAGAAAATGTTTTAGATCTTTCAGTTAATCAAATGTGAAGTTATGGGGTCCACCACCCTCAAGTCCAAAAATGTGCATCCATCCCTCACAAAACAAATCCAAACGGCTCCACGATGACAAACAAAGTCCCTCCGAGGGCAATCCGCGCAGCCTCGCCGCAGAAACATCCACATTCAAAACTTCACAAACCAAAACAACTCGCATCCGGCAATGCCGCCATCTTAGTCGCGTTCGCATTCAAGATCAGACTTTACGCAGCATACGGAAGTTACTCTGCTGCTGCTCTGTGCCCCCGCCCTCCGAAGATGGCGGCGCTACCGGAAGGTAGTTATTTTGGTTTATAAAGTTTTAAATATGAATATTTCTACAACAGCACCGCACGGATTACCCTCAGAAGACCTTTATTTATCATCCTGGAGCCGTTTGGATTTTTTTGTGAAGGATGGATGCACATTTTTTGGACTTGAAGGTCGTGGACCCCGTTACTTCACATTTAATTAACTGAAAGATCTAAAATATTTTCTAAAATAACTGAAAATGTGTTTGTCTGAAAAACGATGGACAGATGCATCTCGGACAGCTTGGGGGTGAGTAAATCATGGCTTTAATATCATTTTTGCCCGAACTATCCCTTTAACCAATCACAGGGCACCATTCCACACATTGTAAATAACAATGGCAGCGCGTTGAATACACACAGAATCGTAGTTTTCCTCATCTACTTTGTACTTTGTGATTAACAAACAAACAAAAACAAAATAATAATTTTAATGGCAATAGATAAACCTGTGGTGGTTTTCTGTGGCGGGAAAGAAACATTAGCCATCAAAACCGAATCATTTACACGAGAGGCACTCAGGAGACGGAAAATGCCGATGATTGCTTGTTCTCAGCTTCTGTCATGCTAACACATGCTAATATAACATGGCAAAGATGAATGCACATTTATATATTGATTCAATAGATTTATAGCATTTTGAAAAATAACTTGGATTTATTGCATTTTGCAGAAAAAAGAATCTTTTTTATAATAAATCTTTGAAAATCAAATGGATTTGAATTTTTTATGTATAATAACCTAAAGATGCTATGTGAAAGTTTGTTGAAACATGTGGGAAAGCTACAGTATGGTTGTTTCGGTAGTGACAGTTTCAGTGGGACAGCAGGTTGCACTAATTCTGCAAAATATCTCATCAATAAACAGAAGATGGAAGTGTTGGTTTTTAAGTGAAGCATTCCTTTAAGCATAATGATACATTTAGCAAAAAGTTGCTGAAGCAAACTTAGCTCAACCAAAGATGCCCCCCGCTTTTTTACGCTCCAGGTGTTTTTGGCAGCTTTGGTCTGCAATTTTTGGTCGGCGAACAGCTTAGGCTGCATTTTACAAGTGCTGAGATTGATGAAAAGTGCGAAAAGTCATTATTTTCAAAACTTGTCTGTGTTTCATGTCAGTCCTTGAAAAATTATTGTTTTTCACAGATCATAAAGTTTTCCAATGACCAACTAATGAACATAACAACAGCTTTCACTATGGTCCTAAATAGGCCAGCATGACTTAGCCTCAAGGAAACGCACGGCCTACATGTTAAGGTTGCGATAAGATGCTCTAAAACCCTTTAGAAAGAATGTGAAAAATGAGAAGGCCATTAGGTCAAAGGTCGAGGCTGGCACGTGCACAACGTTGATGCACTCAACAGCCCCTTTAAATATCAAGCCATAAGGGCAAATTAAAGCAAATGCGGCACTCTGGCAAGTTTTGCGTCACTAGAGACACCTGCTCCATTTGTGGCTTTGAAAGATTAAAGGAACTGGGCGGATTATGGATGCAATTTGTCAATGTCGCTTGACATTAGCCATCTATTACCTTTAACACATCTCTTTTTCAAAGGGCCAGAGGGAGCAGATTCTTTTATATTTGCAATTTATTTCTGTAGTAATGACAAGATGTCAAAACACCTAAAATGTGCGTCTAATGGATGAGAAGGCATGCTGCCTCTTCTGCCAGTCATTATTCTCCTAAGAACTTTTCTGAAAGCATGGAGCATCTGTCTGTACCCTATAACCACTGATTTGTACATTCCCTGTCTGTTCTCCCTTGTGGTTTCAAGAGAAATACACTTCACTTTAGAGTGCTTGATCTTAATGTTCAGTGACACTCTTATTTTAAGTCCTTTTCACTTAAACATTGCGCAACGCATGGAAGCAGATTTGCTTTTCGCTTTGCTCGGTTCTAACAATGTGGTTGAGAAATATACAATTAATAATACAAAAATTATGCTTAAGTAATATGCATGCAAGCTATTTTAAATGGACTAATAAACATTGGGGCATGGTGTATATTATGTGATAAAGCAGTGGTTCTCAACTCCGTTCCTGGAGGCCCACTGCTCTGCACATTTTGTCTCTCTTATCTGACAGACTTAGTTTAGTTAATGGTGATCTTTACTAATGAGCTGATGATTTGAATCAGGTGTGTTAAGGGAGACATAGAAAATGTGCAGAGGAGTGTGACTCCAGGAATAAAGTTGAGAACCACTGCGATAAAGGAACCATGGCATTGTATTTAAGACAACAACGGAAGCATAAAAGTTTGGTCCAAAGACCCTTGAATCTCTTTTCAAGGATCCAAATGAGTTTTCTAGGTAAGTGCTTCATTCAACCAAAAGCTTTATTTTTTGACAGCTTATTGATCGAATCAATATGATGCTGTTCTGTTGCTTTCAAAACTAAAAGGTGTACAATAGCAAAGGGAAAGCTAAATAGATTGTGTCTCTATGGAAACAAAAATGAGACTTGCACATAATTTTAAAGCTGAAATAATACAATTTCTATTGATGTGTGGTTTTGTTAGGAAAGGACAATATTTGGCCTTTAATGTTGTCCAAATGAAGTCCTTAGCAACGCGTAAGGGATAATGTATAGGCAGCAGGTTGTTATAGCAGAAATAAGCCTTGACAGTGATCAGGACAAGACACGAAGCTGACACTGAACAAAACAATGGGTCTCATTCACTAATAATTGCGTACGTTTTTCGTATGTTTATGCACACTTGTACATTTAGAAGAAAAAGTTTTTGTTGAATCACGATTTGGTCGTGAAAACATCTGTAAGCACATCTCGTGCATGATTAATGAATGAGACCCAATGTATTTTTGGCTATTGCTACAAATATACCTGTGCTACTTATGACTTGTGGTCCAGGGTCACCAGCCTGATCTCACAAGAATTCAAACATATTTAAATTCATATGAAGTTAATCGTGCAAAAACGTACAGTTATATACAGTTAAATAATGAAACTCCACCCCTAACTATAGGGGTGTACCGAAATTTCGGGCACAAAAAAATGTTTGGCCGAAAATGGATATATCAGTTTTGGACAGAAATAAAAAAATGCCGAAAACGCCCCTTTTGTAGCTTACATTTCGGTTTTCAGACAAGTGAATCCTAAATTTTCGGGTTTTTTTGTTTCGGCCCAGAATTTTCATTTCGGTGCATCACTCCCCCTAACCCTTTCTGTAACCCCAGCATCACAGGGGCATAGGCAAATTGTACAAAAATTTACAAATGTAATCTTACAAATTGCCATTGGGGTCACATATTGAGTATTAAAGTTTCATTGGACGTACATGCATTGTCGCGGTTACGCGTCTGGACCATAGTCTGTAAAAAAATATGTCACCAATTGGTTTGTGAAGATCGTTTTTGAAGCTTAAAGTAGGCATTACCTGCCGTAGCCATCTTGGCCGCGCGTCACAGCGAATCACTCGTGAAAAACGAAAATGGGTAAAGAGGCAGGACATGGGTGAAGCTGAGGTGGCTGGTTGCTGAAACCATGCCCGCCTAGCTCAATTCTAGTGACCGCAGTGGCCGTTTACCCCTCACTCTAGTGGCCACGCCCTTAATTATGCAGAAGTTTAACACTTAATTTAATTGAAACGGATGAGTTACAAAACAAATCACCCCCTTACAGTTGTCATGAAGGGCAAAAGTAACTATCCAGACCAAAAACACTTTTTGTACCAGGCTGTAAACACATTATTTTCTACTGTAAAGTTGGGCATTTTTAACATGGTGGTCTATGGGAATGAACTCCCTTTTGGAGCCAGCCTCAAGCGGCCAGTCGATGAATTGCAGTGTAAGTCACTTCCGTATTGGCTTCATCAGAGAAATCGGAAGGTTGCCCCTCGGTCTGGACGGAACCTAACTGGTTTGTTTAATGGTGTGGCTAGTGGCTAACTAAACTCCGGAACAAATACCTCGTCGAAAATAACAAATGTTTAGTTTTCCTAAAGATGAGACGAGAAGCGATAATTGATCACCGCTATGCTGGTGTCAAAACATGTATTTAGCCCATCATGTGTGTGGCTCGTCTTGTCAACATAAGTGCCTGCTGCAGAAGGAGTTTATGATAAAAGAGACGCTCACTTTGCCAGATATTTACTTCATCTCATGTGCAATCAGAGTTTAGTGTTAGGTGTCGTGTGAGTATTTCGTGAATGTGAGTGCTTTTTATAATAAACCCTTTCGACGCGTGTGCAGCAGGCATGTTTTGGCATGACGCATGATGCATTTAGGTTCAGAAGACGCACCGAACACATTTTGAATTCACTTCCGCTATGTGAAGGGAGGTTTGGCAGCCGATCAGTAGTTAACATTGTATACATTATATAGTACACAATTTACACAGTAACATTTGCTCAGTGTAGTTTTTTGATGTGCTTTAGCTTAATTTGAACTAAGCTACTTGTTATTTTTTTGCTTGTTATTAGATATAAACTACTCTAAAGGACTCTGTTGTTATAGATTCTTTGCGAAGTTTACCAGAAGTTACGTTTGTTTCAAAAGATTGAAAAGAAAATTTTAAAAAGTACACATTTGTACAAAAAGGGTACATATAAGTATCCCAAATGAACATACTGGTACTTCAAAGACACATTATTAGTACCTTAAAGGTACATATATGGTACACAGTGTTGGGGTAGTTACTCAAAAAATGTAATTAGTTACTAGTTACTTCTTGAAATTGTAATGAGATTACTTTACTAGTTACTGCATTTGAAAAGTAACTTCACTACTTATTACTTAATTTACCACATAGATACATGGACATGGTTTAGGCGGGGTCGGCTGATGATGAGTGACTACTTTAAATGACCGGCCAGGGCTCTACAATAACTTTTTGCACTGGTTGCACTGGTGCGCTCACATTTTTTCTTAGGTGCACCAGCACAAAAGTTAGGTGCACCCTAATTTTTGACCCCATCGGATTTATAGTTCGCCCAAAAATTAAAATTCTGTATAATGTACTCACTCTCATGTTGTTACAAACCTGTATAAATGTCTTTGTTCTGGTGAACATGAATGAAAATATTTTGAGGAATGTTTGTAACCAAACCATTCATGAGCCCCATTCACTTCAATAGTATTATTTTTTCCTACTATAGAAGTGAATGGGGCTCATGCTTGGTTTGGTTATTAACATTTCTCAAAATATGTTGCTTCGTGTTTATCAGAACAGATAAATTTGTACAGGTTTGTAACAAAGTGAGGGAGAGTTAATGATGACAGAATTTTTTTATTTTTGGGTGAACTGTCCCTTTAACACCGCAAGTTAGGCTATTTTATAATTTTCATGTTGTCATTCCATTTTCCTTATACGAGTCATGCACAGTCCTGTTTGATAACCCGCATCCGCGCGATTAAAATAAAAGTTGACCCGTTATCCGACATCAGCATCAATTTATTTCATACCGTTTTACATAAAGTTTGCGACCGGCCGCACCGCAAATCGTGATGTAAGTAGAAACCTTTAAAGATCTTCATGCAGAACATTGACAGAAATAAGCACAGGACCATGACTGTTCAAATATATTATCATTTAATGTGAAACTTTGTGAGGGTCGGCAGATTGACAGCTGAGCGGACAGCAGTGTTTGAACACTCATAAGCGCTGCGCTTATATTTATTATTACCTTATAAATTGATGATATGATTGCAGTGATTCCAAAGGGATGTCCAAAAAAACTCAAGTAGAATGTTAAATGTTTAAAGTTTAATGTCTCTTTCTCGCTGCCCTGTGTAAACCCACGCGGGTGATGGCATGAAACGCGTGAGGAGCTTGCATTTAGCCCTGACCGGTAAGTTAAGCAGGATCTTTCGCCACAAGTGTTGTATTGCCATGCTGGGCTTACAAATGCTCAGACAGGTTGCTCATCGCGTTGTCAGCAGTTGAAAGACACTTGTCGTGTGGGCATAGTGTGCATTTCACACGAATGTTTTTGTACTTTCGAGCAATACGCTGAAAGTAATGTGAATCGCCCCAGTGGCTGAAACCCTCCGTCTTCATTTCCCGCTCCCCTTTGCACCAGCAGCTACGTCAAATCAATCTCTATGGCAACGGCACACGTACAGGGACACGCATGCACGCACCACTTAAACAGACAGAACTTTACACCCAGGCAAACACTGCTTGGGTAACGCAGGAAAGCGCGTTCCTATAGTCTAGTAAAGTAGTGTAGTTACCAATATTATTAGTGTAATGCGTTACTTTACTTCGTTACCCAAAAAAGTAATATAGTTACTGTAATCCGTTACTTTGTAACTCGTTACCCCCAACACTGATGGTACATATTTAAAGGGTCCCGTCCCATTGATAGCTTTGTACCTTTATTTCTGACAGTGCAGTATATGTTTGTATTTAGATTGTGTCTCCATTCCAGTGCCACGTTCCTATAAATATAACCACATAACCCAACATCTCTCATACTTAAAATCACTGAAGCATGTGTCCTGCAAAACATTGAATTCTGGCATGAAATAATGGGGAAACAGAGCCAAACTTTACAGCTATAAAAATTCTGTGAAGCTGCCCTGGGTGCAAGATGTGTCACTTATGGACTTATTCCAAATTAATAAATACCAAAAACATTTTTGTGCTATTTTGTGTTTAATTTAAAAGCGAGATTGCCTTTAAAGTTAATAACTTTTTTTAATACAGTTTTTGTCAGTGATTTGGGAAGACAAGGCACATGTTTGGTCAACTCATGCTCCTCTTCTCTGTCCACAAGACTTGCGTATACTAGCTGCAGTAGGTTATCTTTAGAAGATTACCACAAAACAAGCAGCCATTCACTAATGTCACAGCTCTTGTGTAGTTGTGCAGATAAACACGCGTTGTGCCACAACTGTCAGCAAATAGGGATTTCAGGAGGTATTCTTGTAAATATTTCACCAGCCTCCCAGGGTACAAAGACTGAAGCTCACCACCGGTAATGGTATGCAATGGCGGGAGAGCGCTGGCAGAAGTGGAGCAGAATAATGGAAACAGATTGGGTACTGAGATCAATTCCCAGTTGGCTCCCCATCAGCTGTGGCAATTATTCATGTCACCGACAAAAAAAAAATAATGACGAGTTAAAAATAAAGTCACGACGGGGAGCGGAGGATCACCTTAATTACAAACAACACGCATCCCACTTAAAAAACACTGAAGAGGGAAATGCAGACCTTTCCCAAACGAGTCCCAGAGAACATGTCGGCTCGTCTCCGACAATCTCCCGCGTGTGTGCCTGATGGACCGTTGGTCATTAGGGTATTACAGGGTTAATGAGGAAGGTGCTTCAGATTACAGACCCACTCTGTATTTAGTTTAAATCAATTCGTCTGTTTGAGGTGATAACCACTTGAGTTAAGTACAGCCGTGAAGTGTTATCTGGGGACCGAGGCATGTTTTTATCTCGAAACTAAAAATAAAGGCATTAAACAAGTTTAACCTCTCTTCATTCCAGTAATTATATTCAGTTGATTGTGAAAAGAGAAAGACAGGACCCTCCGCAGGGTTTTTCCCAAAGAAAATGCTATTGCTCAGATGTTGCTCTCGCATAATTTGGACTTAATCGAGTTCAGTAAAAGTATAAATCGTATGCTATTAAAATTACCATTTAAAGCTCAGATCTTTATCTGATAAGAAGTTATCTTGATTTTTTTTTTATTATTAAAATCTGACTTTTATTGGCTGTGTTTAGTATTGGAAAAAAATACACCAGAATCTCCAAAAGCCACTTGTAAGATTACTTGGGTGGAAATTCAATTTCATCGCTTGCTAGGAACGCTGAAATATTAAAGAGATCTTGTTTTTGATTTTTCCTTTCTATAAGCTGACAGAGATTTTGGCACTGGTCGAGAGCAAGGTGCACTGCTACTTGTTGCCAAAAATCAATCTGTCTGCACTTTTGGCTGCTCAATTCTCTAAGGAAGTGTGTGATTTATGCAACTGGTACAAAATGTGACCCTGTCTGTGAAATCCAGGTTAAAATCTTATAAAGTCTCATAATGATAAGATTTGGAGCATTAAAGTTTGATTTCACATTGATTTCAATCTTTGACATGACCTTATTTTGAGTCAATATTAAAGATATCAACATTATATTTTCATAGAATTTCTTTACATTGTGTAAGATGATTTTATGTAGAAAACATATATTTTATATTTTAGCTGGGTTTTCACAGACAGGGTTACAAATTTCTCATAATGACTGGAAGTGCTTATTTTCAAATGTCAATAGCTACTTAATGATACGTGAAAGGGTTAATGGTGTCTATTAGCATCTAGAAAGTAAAGTTGTGTCATCCATCATTGGTAACTTTTTAAAATTGCTTAAATAGCAGGTTGTTTCTCACAGAATCCATGCAATCACCGTACTTGGAAAATGATTTGCAAGTTATGGATACTTTTGCTGACACTCTTGGGTGTTTTATTAAACATTAAAATCCTAAGTCACAGTGAGCTGCCATTATTTGGAATTTTTCCAATTGGATTTTATTACATTATTATCTTTTGTGCTTTTAGTAGACCAGAATCCTCCAAACTGAAGCTCCAGCCTTGGCCACCCAAAGTGTACATTTGGATTTTATGCTAAACTGTACTGCGTATAAATAGATGGCTAGATGTGTTTGGGTGTGACTGGTGTTTCCAGTCACCAAATTATTTTTTTAAATATTTCATGCTGTAATTTTTATGAGGTCATGAAAACATAATGCATAATTAAGCAATGTTGCTGGAGTAGGAGTGTGATATAGCTCTATATTATCACGGCTGTGATTAGGCCAGAGGCACGAGGCTGCAGGCAGAGTGCCGGACCGTCCCCTTTGTGCCCCATTCAGACCACCAGCGACTAGCAGTAGCAGAGCAACGTGATCTTTTTCATTTCAATGGAAGCTTGGCGACTTCTGGCAACACGAATGAAAGTGACTGTTGGTGACTGGATGGGCGTGTCCAGAGACGCAAAAGTTAAGAAAAGTTTAACTTTATGCAAATGATGACCATACTACCAATGGGAAAGAAGCGGTGGAGTTCATGTCATCCTTCTCCTGTCAGTTACTGGAGTGGACGGTACTTATTTGTCTATGACAACCTTTGTTTATGATTTAGAAACGCCTCATTGAAAGACGCTGGTGGTCTGAACGAGGCATTAGACTGCATTTGCACAACAGTAATGTAGCAAAGAACTGAAAAGTTTTTCATTTGCATTTTTGAAATGTATTACGTACACATGATAACGTTGTCAAAAAGATCCTTGTTTACATGGATCCACAAAAATGACAAAAAACACTGTATGCCAGGCTAGTACTATACGTTACTTTGTAAAGTAAGGGGGCGTGCACACTAAAGCTTTTACGCCCGCGGCCGGTGCATGTTTTCAAATGTTTCCAATGGAAGCTCTGCGTTTTCAAATAAGCCAGCAGCTAGCGTTTTTTCTGCGCTCACCGCTGAGCACCGAGAGTTTAAAAATATTCACCTTTGGGTGAAAAGCTCCACTCGTCAATGTCAGTTCTCACACAGCTGTCCAATCACAGTGGAGAAGGGGCGGGACATTACCACAGCAACCAACTGGCTCACAGCTCAAATATCACAGCTACCAAAGCACTTAGCTGAAGAAAGCTGGCACTCAACTGAAAAAACAGCTGGCATTCAGCGTCCTCTAGTGTTTAAAAGTTTTGGTGTGCACACCCCCTTTGTCTGACTGTGTAGTGTGCACATATGCTTTCTTCTACAAAACGATAAATACTAACAATCAAAATGGCAAAATTATAAAACCATTTTGTTTAGACAGACGTTGAGGTGTTTATTACTACAAGTGACCCTGGACTATAAAGTGCCAAAATTTTTTGAACATTGTTGGCGAAGCACATGCAGACTGAATTAACATGTGCACGCATGATGCCACCATTATCACAGATGTGCAAAAAGACGTTTTTTTAAAAAAAAACTTGCACTTTGAACACATTTGCAAAAGTTAGTACCCCAAAATGGCGTGATTGCCAAAAGCTTTCCAACTTTTGTCGCATTAGGCTTCAGGAGATCACACTGCAGAAATACAGATTTAAATGTAATGTTTTCTTAAAATGTGAATAACAACCGCAAAACTAAAAATTGTCATGATAAAATTATACATAAAATTGCAGTCCTCCAACAAAAGGCTTCATCTTCATGCAAAATATAGCTTCTTTATTTGGAGTTAAATGTGAGCCATGACAAGCAAAGAGGTTAATTGTTTCTTATGGTACTGCAAGGAAAAAGCATAGAGTACAAATTATAACAAATGCAAATAATTAAACCCTAATGGACAATGAATTACATGCAGGTAGGAGAGAAACGCAGAAAAACGCTACGGTTTTATTCGGTTATCTGCACACTAGATGTGGATGTATTAAAATAAATGACTGTCTGGTGTGAGAACAGCAGAGTTTATTAGAAATAAATGTGTCATTAATCAATGGACAATCTGCTGCTGATTGAAGAACACTTATCTTGTCCACAGCTAACATGAAGCATCTCAATAATGAGAAAGTTACACTAAACTGCACTCGCTTATGGAGGACTGACTCCTGCATCACCCTTTTAATTCTAGTTTAGCCTCGCTCTTTGGTTATCTTTAAAACCAGGAGATGTGACAGGAAATCGGACAGATGTACAGGCTACATGTTATTGAAGATCATCAAATATGATATCTTTTTTCTTTCTTTCTTTTTTTGGTGAGTGTCAAAGGTGCTCAGTGTTGGTCGTGTCTCCTCGAGGACATGAACTTCATGCTTTTCTAAATCCATCTGCAAAAACTCTTTACCCACATGATATAATAATTCAGAACAAACCTTGCCAGAAATATCTTTTCTTTGTTTGTTTGTGTTGATAAAACGTTCAGATCATGCGAGCACTGAAAGAATGATTATGTCATCATTGTCTATACAAGCTTATCTGAAACGGAACGAGAGGGGGGGGGGGGCATCTAGTAATATTGTTGTGCTTTTTTCTTTGTGTTCTGACATGACAGACTTTGAGGTAAAGTGGGATTTTCTGTAGCTCAGCCTGGTGCCAGCAATGCCAAGGTCATGGGTCTGCATGCTAATGCATGTACTGATCAAATGGACTGTAAGTCACCTTGGACGAAAACTTATGGCAAATGCATTTGTGTAACAGAAATGATGTAATTTCTGCAATGTTATTACTTTATGTCAGGGTGGTCACTATATACGAGACATATAAGTACATGGCACTTGCTACATTGTTTTCTTGACACCTCTCTCCAGATGTAACTATGGATAGATAAGACATTCAGAAATAAACATGTGTGCCCACATATTTGCCATGGCAACAAATCTCACATCAAAGTTTAAGTAATCATCTTATTAAAATATCATTGTTTGCAAAAGCCATATAGGCTAAATTAAGCCACATTTATCAGGTTATCTTTACCTTGTCTAACAGTGTAAACATGGAAAAGAACAGGGATCATCCGTGGATTACTGTCCTTAATTTGTTTAATAGAGGATCTTCAGGAGTGATGCGGTGTTATGAGTTCTGCTGCTCTCTGCTGGCTGTAGTGTAGTTCTGCACCTCGGCTGACCTGCAATAGCGTCACACTGCATTATTTTAGCAGCAGTTTGCGGGCAGGTCTGAGTGGCACATATGGCTGATTGATCTTGTAGACTAGAGCTTGGGGCTGTGTTTAGGGTTCAGATAAATTGGATACACAGAGAAAAGCATTGTTGCACGTGAGCACCATGATATGCACGTGTGCATAAGGTGTATGGATTTTTAAAAACATACCATTATTTGTATACTGAATCAGAACTATACATCAGTGTTTAAACATTAATAAAACACAAAACTACAGTGATACAATTTAAAATATGTGTGGTTGTGTTTACAGTAAATTTATTTTAATTGCATCCTGTACACTGTATGTTGCATAGGTATACAATAATATACAGTGCTCAACACATTTATTTGACCACCACGCAAGGTTTGTTTCAGAGCCAGTGTTGGGGAAAGTTACTTTTAAAAGTAATGCATTACAATATTAAGTTACTCCCAAAAAAAGTAACTAATTGCATTACTTAGTTACTTTTCATGGAAAGTAATGTTAGCGTTACTTTTTAGTTATTTTTAGGTTACTTTTTCTTGGTTGAGGCTTGATCTCTTTCAGGCCTTGCAGGTGTTTTATCACTGAAAAGTTCTGCATACAAAAATTGCATATTTTATGCATATGCATAATGTGAATACGTTCAGTTTAATTTAGTACTTTTTTTAATCAAATGAATTAATAAGTAACTTGCATTACTTTAAAAAAAAGTAACTCAAATATTAATGTGTAAATTTAAAAAGTAATGCGTTACTTTACTCATTACTTCAGAAAAGTAATATTATTACGTAATGTACGTTACTTGTAATGCGTTACCCCCAACACTGGACAGAGCTGCCCTATACTTATGGTTTTGATTATTCAAATCCTTTGTTTATGTTTCTTTAATGTTTAATCCATCATGTGTAAGCTTTTTAGTCACAGTAGTATTTTTTAATATCATTATTGTTATCTGTGAATTTACTGTTTTACAAGAAAATCACATAATTTTTATTTAAATGTCCAAAGTTATTTACGTGCAGCCCTTAAAGAGTAACTAAACCCTAAACCAACTTTTTTTAGTTAATGATCTGTAAGAATGATGCTTTATTATTGCTGTTCATTGATTTTAATAAGTTTTTTGACATTTGGGTATAAAGTGTTTCAATACTACAATATATGGTGTAAAAACGTCTAAGTGCTGCCCTCTTCAGGTTGAACGGTGGCTACTGCAGTTGAATTTTCCTATTGGATGTTGGGTCCAAAGAATAACTCGTGACGTAAGCAGGTTCAAGCTTACCACGCCCTTGTTACGATCTCAACACACACTTGGTACGAGCTTAGTTCGTCCCCTCTATCTCCGTTGGGATCTGCCCACTTTTCTCGCATTTTTCAAATATTGCCAGTGGGTGGAGTCAGGCTCTGAACAGGGGTTTAGTTACGCTTTAAAGGGACACTACACTTTTTTAGAAAATAGGCTCATTTTCCAGCTCACCTAGAGTTAAACATTTGATTTTTACAGTTTTGGAATCCATTCAGCTGATCTCCGGGTACCACTTTTAGCATAGCTTAGCATAATCCATTGAATCTGATTAGACCATTAGCATCACGCTAAAAAATAACCAAAGAGTTTCGATATTTTCCTATTTAAAACTTGAATCTTCTGTAGTTCCATTGTGTACTAAGACCGACAGAAAATTAAAAGTTATGATTTTCTAGGGAGATATGGCTGGGAGTATACCCACATTCTGGAATAAAAGGACTTTGCTGCCTTAACATGGCTGCAGCAGGCGCAATGATATTTCGCAGTGCCCGAAAAATAGTCCCTTTGGTAACTTTCAATAGCAGGGGACTATTTTCGGGCAGTGCGTAATATCATTGCATTTTATTTTTTTATCAGGATTCAGGATTATATTTTAAGACAAGTCAAGATCACAACAAGGGGAATTACACTAAATTGCTGGTGCATTGTCTGATTTATGTGTTAACATCATTAATGTGACTGGATAAAAAAGTTATAACTTTTTTTAAAAAAACTTATTATTTGATTTCTTTTGTTAATATTTTGCCGGCAAGAGATAAATGGGTTTTTCCAAAAATAAATCTGTCAACAAAATTAATACAAAAGGCCCACATATACAAGATGTAATTCCATAAATCCATAAATGTTTTGATGGTCTTATTCTTGACTCAGTCTCAACTGTCTTTGGTCTTGGCCCCTCAAGTGTCTTTTGCTAGTTTCAACCCGGTGCAATGATAACTTTCACATTTAGCGCCACATTGTTTAAATAGCAAATGCATTTGCGCCCAATTTTGTGCCCATGGGCGTTCTGGTCTGAAAACAAGGTGTGTTCAGGCGCATTGTTGGCGCATTGCTATTTTGAGGCAACTAAAGTAGACTACGCCATTGACCAACTAAAACCTGCTCTAAAGTCTAAAGTCAATGGTGCAATCTGTTTTTTTGTTATTTAAAGAGCGCATTAGTAATATGCGCCTATACACGGGATGACAACGCGGGTCTGCTTATCACATACATGGATGTGCAGCAGCACAAAAACACTTTTAAATATGAAAGATTAAAGGATTGAAATGTAAAAGATTATGAGACGTTAGAAGGCGTAAAGAGCTGCTTCACCTGTAGCCTGTTAAGTAAATGAATGCTTTGCTTTAAACAAATGCATCTATATTTAAATGTTTTTTTTTAAATGTTACCCTACGGATTTATTGTATATGATGACTCTGTACCTGTAAGATGAGAACCGTTTTTAAGTAATGCTTTTTAAAAATCCAATGGCGCTGTCCAAGTGCTGAAACGCTTCGGCTCTCCACACGTTTGTAAATTCTTAATCTCTTGTTTGTATTTTTAGAATACAAACCTTTTCTTGCATATTTGCAAATTATTTTATGAGATTACAATGATTGTGTAGGATATCAATACATTTACAGCAATTAAAAGCCTGCTATTTTTACCTCTCTGACTGAAAGAAAATGGCTTTTAAAGGTTTTAATCCAAAAAATTAAAATTTCAATAAAAACGAAAACAACACAATTTTTTAACATTATTCTTAAATGGATGGTCTTCTTCCTCCGCTTAGTTTTTCAGTTTACAAAGTCCGTCATCTAAATAGGGATTAGAGCCAGCGCAACTGGCTTTTAAAGGGGATGACAGATAAGAATCTCATTGGTTTATTGCACGTTACACCCAAAACACACGCATTACTCATTAGAAGAATATGAACAACCCTTTTCGACCGTACGCTCGACGCACAAAACATTTATCCCATCGTCAAATTAGCAAAAGTGGCATTGGACACGTCCATTTAGATCATGCACCGTGCGCTTTAGACAATGCGCTTAGATCGTTAAAATAGGGCCCTTGGTCTTGTCTTGCTCTCGGTTTAGGTGATCTTGACTACAACACTGTCTATTGCCAACACAAAATTGGCCTATAACACAAAGTAAAAACACTGCATATGCTGCACAAACACCATAGTATGCAGTTTGGAACCAAGCTGGCTTAAAAAAAACCTAGCTAATCTACTTTTTAAAACTTTAAAAACCCAAATGTATTTCTGTAGCTCAACTGGTGGAGAACTGTGTTAGCAGTAAAGAAGGTCATGGGTTTGATTCCCAGGGAACACATATAATATAACGAATGGCTGTAATGCACTGCAAGTCAGTTTTGGATAAATGCATCAGCCAACTGTAAAATGCTCAATTTTGCTGGTATACTGCCATCTGTTGGCCAACTCCTTATTACAAACTCATTTGCCTAAAGCTTTTATCCCTGAATGACTCACACAGACATGCACAGTGAAAGAAATCTGATTAAGTCATCTTCCCAGGGACTACTGTATATGCACGACAGCCAGTGGTGTTTATAGCAGCTAAATTGGCCAATACGGCAACGTAGTGCCATTTGAGCTAATATTTTCCTCACGAGTGCTGGCTCGAAATTGGCTTTCAACTTCAAAGCAAACAACGCATCTTGAATTTCCTCAAGCTAGGAGGAAACAATTCTATTACAGTTAGTGAAGGCTGTAACATCTAGACTATATGATAGATGAAACATGTTGTATGTTTGCAAACCTCACCTAGTGCATGAAGAATGCACTGCGCTTGCACTAAGCCTATGTGCATACATGTTATGTAAGCTGACTGAATGGATGTCTGCCCTTCCCGCGAGAGGCGGACACATTTGGTGGCAGCTGCATTGATTTAAATTGCTGTGGGCAGTTAGGGGATCAACGCTGGTTCAGTAGCTGTTTAGGGACGGAAGTTGTCTTATACACAAAGTTTGGGCAAGCATGTTTTCCTTTCCTACAACAACTTGGACTATAGGCCTAAATATGTTGTTAATGCTTAGCTGTGTTTCCAGCCTGAACCCACGAATTTGAACATAATTTATGAGTTGGCTAAGAATTAGTACAAAGTTAATCGTGCAAAAACGTACAATTATCATTAAAAAACAATAACAACAATGGTACTGTTTTATCTTTAAATATTTACAAAATAAATAATAGTGTACATTTTGTAACAGCAAAACACAAAAATTACATCCTGCTAGTTATCCCAATTATTATTATTATTTATCATTATTAATATTATGCAGATTATTATGCACGTTATTATTATTGTGCACATTATTATTATTATTAATAGCAATATTAATAATAAAAATGATGATTATTATAATCATAATAATAATTTATAAAAATAATAATACCAACATTGGAGTAATTTTACCTTTTAATGGCAAGTATGGTATTTTTATTTCATCATGCATCAGTATGAACTGAGTTTACCCTGGTATCTGGAAAACCAATAGCACCAATGAATCACTGTTAAAAGGTCTAATTTTCCAGTGCACTTGTTCCTTTAGCGAACTGTCGGACTAATGAAGTCTATAGCGACAAGAATAGACATTCAATTGACAAGCCGGGATGAAAAAACACAGAGCTTTTGTCGCTTGTTTTTTTAAGGATTCCCAGATGTCGGCTGGGGTTAGACGGGGAATTAAATATAGATGGGAGCAGCTTGTCCGTTTGGGACCAGTGGTTGCAAGGCACACTCAGGGATGTTAATGAATAAAGAGGTCAAGCTCTCTGTGTCTCCTCCAACAGAATACACAACATGATGGTCTGTTACCATCTGTCCACCTGCGCAGCAGTGGCATTCTTGGCTGGAGATCAGTAAAATGAATATGAGACAATCATGTGGAATTAACTGTGGACTGATTTCAATTTTCATAGATTGAATTGCAGGATTACAGTTATACTACAGTAAAATAGTATATATATAATTTGGTCCCACTTTACATTGGGTGTTTTTAACTACTGTGTACTCTCGGTATGGTTTGGGGTTGTTATGTTAGGAATAGGATCAGTAGTGTAACTACATACTATACAGATTTACAGATACTTCAAATGTACAGGTAGATACAATGTAATAACACACAGTAAAAGTCTTAGGCCACCATGCTCCCATTAGTTTTGTTGTTTTTGCAATTGTATAGTGATCATATATAATTGTTTCTCAGTCTCTTTATTAGAATAAAACTAGAAAATACAGGAATTGTGTATGTAGTATTAAAAACAGTATAAAAGTATAAGCTGAAGTGTCAAGTATTTACGGTAAACTCCCCTTCCACTTGAGCAATAGCAGGCAGCTGCAGGATCTCTTAAACCTATAAAATTAAATCCTAATTTCTAATAACTTCAAGACTTCAGTCTCCAAAAAAAAGATGTGTTTCATGCCAAGGGAGGTCACACTAAATACTGACTGATGCCTGAAGAAGACATTTAGTTTTGTTTTTAGTTTTGTGTACATATTTACATTAACAGTTTTACATTAAAACTTTGCTATAACAACAAAGCTGGTGATGGTGGCCTAAGACTTTTGCAGAGTAATGTATGTAACCCTGGACAACAAAATTATAAGTACATGTATTTGCCAAAAATACACTCACCTAAAGGATTATTAGGAACACCATACTAATACTGTGTTTCACCCCCTTTCGCCTTCAGAACTACCTTAATTCTACGTAATATTGATTCAGTGCTGAAAGCATTCTTTAGAAATGTTGGCCCATATTTATAGGATGGTATCTTGCAGTTGATGGAGATTTGTGGGATGCACATCCAGGGCACAAAGCTCCCGTTCCACTACATCCCAAAAATGCTCTATTGGGTTGAGATCTGGTGACTGTGGGGGCCATTTTAGTACTGTAAACTCATTGTCATGTTCAAGAAACCAATTTGAAATGACTCGAGGTTTGTGACATGTTGCATTATCCTGCTGGAAGTAGCCATCATGGGTACATGGTGGTCATAAAGGGATAGACATGGTAAGAAACAATGCTCAGGTAGGCCGTGGCATTTAAATGATGCCCAATTGGCACTAAGGGGCCTAAAGTGTGCCAAGAAAACATCCCCCACACCATTACACCATTGCATTAATGAGAAATTGAACAGGTGTTCCTAATAATCCTTTAGGTGAGTGTATGGGTCAAAATTATTGATTAGGATATAGTAAAGATCATGCTGCATGAAGACATTTTGTAAATTTCCTACTGTAAATATATCTATTATATCTATAGACTTCATTTGGATAACTTTAAAGAAGATTTTCTCAGTATTTAGATTTTTTGCACCCTCAGATTCCAGAGTTTCAAATAGTAATGTAGAAATCTCTTTTAAAAAATGACAGGTTTTGTGGTCCATGGTCACATACGTATCTATACATTTTTCCTATGTAAGTATGCAGTAGTTAAAGTCAAGACATCTAATATAAAGTGGCACCTATAACTTGAAAGTAAAACAGAGGAATTTTAAGATATGCCTGCATCATTATACTGTATGGCCAAATATTTTGAGGACATAAGGCCTGTCCTACAATAATAATGATAATACTTTGACCAAGGCTGTAGGTCTGCTTTGTCAATGCAGCAGACATGCACAGCCTTTATTAATAAAATTGTTAGGCCATCCAACTTACTAAACAAAAGAAAATGAAAAAATACATGACATCAAAACAAAAGAGCACTGTATTATACCATGAGGAAGTACACACCCTCAATTATTCTGATGTGTATCTGGTGTTGTTCTGTCTGTAACCACCAGAGGTCTGAATCAAACAGATAAAGCCTCAAAAAAGTGCAAATAGTTGATCATCATGGATCAGACATATTACACACGGTGAATTAAGTTAATTTGGGACATTGTCCACCTCTTGGAGACTTTGTTTATATCTGAAACTTTTTAGGTTTGATTTACACCGTTAACCCATGCTTGACCACATCTTCTTTTAAGATTTTTTATGTCTTTAATTTGAGGGTACCAGAAACCAAAATAATTTGTAAAACTTATAGCAGATATTTTAAAATTAATTTTTCACTTTAAAATATTGTACTTTAATGTTTTTCTTTACCTAATTAAAATTCCTGTGTAGGCAAATGTCATATATGCCTCTGTTTTACCATAAGTATGTGTTTTTCAAAAATTCGACTGGTATCTTTTTTAGTAACTGTAAGACTATTAAACAATGATAGTAAAAAAATAAACCGCCGACAGCAGCATTGCCATTTTGGTTGCATTTCATGGGGAGGTTTCCCGGACAGGGATTAGTTTATACCAGGACTAGGCCTTAGATTATTTAGGAAATATAACTAGTTTTAAATAACATGCCTTACTTAAAACATTACTTGTGTGGCAAAACAAAGGGCACTGATGTATTTTAAGACATGTCAGTTCAAGTTGTTTTCATTTTAGTCTAGGACTAATCTAATCCCTGTCTGGGAAACCACCCATGTCATTTTATTCCTGGGGTTCTTTATCTCCTCTAAACATAGTCTAAGTAATATAATATTTTTCTGGTGTTATCAAGTTGAAATCTTTAATAAGATTAGAAGGAAATAAGTATCAAGTTGTTAATCGAATATGAAATATATTTTCTGTGTCTGTGACCTCAACATAAAGGTTAAATTTAGAAAAAAATCCTCCAGACCTTACAGTTAATGAGAATAAAGTGTGGAATAATAAAAGAAGTTACATCATTTAACACTAGTCCATTTTCACTTTAACAAGTACTGAGAAACTTGACAGTTTTGTAGGACATCAAGTTCAAAGCATCTTATACTGACTTTACACAAGATCAGGCTAATTGCCCACAAACACTGCGTTCTCGTAAGTCGACATTATAAAACACATCCGTGAACACTTGAGCACTTCTGTCTTTCATTAACATGGCTGGGCTCGTGTTTTGATTAAAGGAAGCTTGTGAGTAAAGTGCCGACCATAAACTATTTCCTTATTGTATCAAAGTCACACGGAAGCAGTAAAATGTGCCCTTAGTAACTCATAAATATAAAGCCACAACTTAATGAACAAGCCATGACAATGTGATAAATTAAATTGACAATAACTTTATAACATTATCAAATATTATAATGTTGTATTATCGATTTCAATCAAAATATTCAATAGCCTCACTGTTGGGTATTCAACTTTTACATTTTTAAGCTAATACAGTATGCTCAAGTGATACCATCTTTTCCCTACTGATATATTGATTATAGTAATGGTAGAGCATTGCATTAGCAGCGCAAGAGATCATGGGTTTGAATCCATGGAACAGACATACTTATAAAAAATATATACCTTGTAATGCACTGTAAGACACTTTGGATAAAAGCATCTGCCAAATGCGTAAATGTAATTTAAATATAATTCATCACCCCACTATTTATATTTAATGTGTTCATGCCTCAGATTTTAAACTTTATAACTTTCGTGAAGAAGAGATTGCTAAAATACATAAAATATAACTAAACCAACTTTTTGATTATGATCTAAATGAAAATACCTTCACAAACCTAAAGCAAAATATGAATTTAATAAACAAGCAATATTTATTCCCATTTAAAAGAAGTCAATGGCATTTTTTTAACTATTAACTGTACATGTCGGCATCTTTAAAATGGATTTCGGTGAAGTATAATTACAGTATAAATATATAAAATTGTGGCTAAATATATATATGTAAAGATACCATCCTGACTGTCAAACTCGCTTCTGTTACTCAAAAAACATCTATGTCTCAATAAAGCAATGTATTTATCTAATATATAAATCAACTGCTTAGCCATTTAATTTCTTTTAAGATCTGCAACCTTAAAAAACACTGTCTGTCCATTTTAGCGAAGCAACAGATAAGACACCTGTCTGTAGAGATCAATGAGCTTGTCAAGATGCATTTTAAACAAGATAAAAGAACATCTAACATTAATTACAGCTAAAATAAGACAATATTTTGTACACAAAATAGATATTTTTACAATATATTACATGATGGTGTTTGACACAAATATACAAATAGAAAAAGATAGATTGGCAAAATAATTATCCATCCACAGGGTAAAATTTGATCTCTCTGTCAGTAGAAAGTGAGGTAAATGTCCTGATTAGATGTTTTGGTTGTTTTGGAATTGGACACCCAAACATTGTAAACATTGTCTTTCTACTGTACACATCCAGCGATCCGTATTTGTTCATAGAGCTTCCTGTCACGCAAGGTGATACATGCTGTACCCTAAAGGTGTTCCATAAAGCCCCACTGGAGCAACGGGCAATAAAGGCCTTTGAAAAGGGTAAGACTGCCCATATAGCGAGATCGCCGAATGAATCTGGGTCCCAAGAGGAAGAGGCAAGCTGAAGTTAGGGTGCAATGTGGGTTTAGCAGTCAACTTGAGCTTTTCCAGTTCGGCTTCTTGTAGACGCTTGGCTTTGGCCCGTCGGTTTTGAAACCAGATCTTCACCTGGGTTTCCGTAAGAGTGAGTGAGCTGGAGAATTCTGCCCGCTCTGCAATGGAGAGGTACTGCTTCTGTCGAAACTTTCGTTCTAGTGCCAAAAGCTGCGAAGTGGTAAACGGTGTACGGGGTTTGCGGTTCGTCTTGTGCTTGCGGAGAGGACAGGGACTTACCTGGCCTGTGGTACAAAGAGGAGTCAATTTAAAACACAAATCAAAACTTTAGTGTACCTAAACATAACTATAAATACATTTATTTTATATAATCATGATGACATTTTGGATGTTTATACTCAAAGGGGATAAATTTTAAAGATTTATTAATATTAGCACTTTAAATATAGAATACAGGCCTATCTATTTGCGCTTCCCTTACAAATATGAATATTGTATGGGCTCTAGCTTATCTTATTTAATGATGTATGATTGTAGATGTAAATTTTATGTTTTTAGACTAGTGTGACTTTAGTTCTAGGGACTACGGATGGAAATTAGCATTTCGCTACAATCCGGCATGTTTACATGTATGATTGTCATGCTTGTTCATTAACATGCACTGTCTCAATCAAAAAAAAAATAATAATAATAATACTGGCATTATTGTAGTAAAAGTGTAGTAACCATGTGTTTTTGCTTACTGATTACAATTTCAAAACCCATAGTTAAATTATGGTTACTTACTATTGCGAAACCATGATTCATTTGATTGTATTTGTATGGTCAACTTTTATAAGTATTGACTTACTTGATTTGTATTTTTATTTATTTATTTATTTTATGTTATATTACAAAGCAATAACCCCAGCTATATATGTATGTATTTTTTGCTTATTTATAAAAAATAAAGCTATGGCTACCAGACATTTAATTAGTTGTGGAAATGTTGTAATCTAAAGAATATATATTAATTCATCACAATTTTGAACTTTAGGATGTTTTTGTTTTAACTATATAATAGGCTACTCTTACGATCTTTTTAAAATATTTGTTAAACAAAAATTGAAACTAGTTTACATTATGGAGTGATTAGGCCTGCTAAACACAACAAAACAATCTTTTCTCTATAATGTTAAACAAATAGACAGACTTTGTTTTACAAATATAGTTTGAGTCTCTTTTTTACTATGAATTGTCAAGTTGGCAAGGGAAGCATCAAAATGTATAATTTTAATAATTAAAGCATGACCAATGGGGCTGCACGATATATCGAAATGCTCGAAATCTCGCAAATGCGCATAGCAATATGCATAACGAAATAGTTTTCAATAACTCAATAATTTTAATTCTCCCAAAGATTTTATATATATAATAACTTTTTGTTTGTTTGTTTGTTTGTTGTTGTTGTTTGCAACAGTCTTCACACGAATAAGTGCTTGTGTGTGCTCTGACAAATATCAAGTTCAAATTGGTTTATAAACTTGAAGTGTTATTGTATTGAATATCGTCTATCTTGCATTTAGCAAGCAAGATATCGCATATGGCTTTTTCCTTTCAAATCGTGCATTCCCTATGACCACAAACATTATGCTTTATTTAAACATTTCTTAAGTTACAACAAATCAAATAAAGTTAAGAGTCTCTTACGCGATTGCAAGTATGTGGAGTTCATAACCCATGATGTACAGTCATCCGGCTCGGGTGATTCCGATTTGACGGGTGATGTCTGAATAAATTGATTTGATATTCCAGCCGGACCACAATTCCTGATCTCAGTCTTAGCAAATGGACCGGACACATCCTCACGCCTGCTTTCCAACTCCTTACTGGGTTTGTGGTTCAATATAAGCGACTCCACGCTGAAAGGATGGCTGGACACTTGAGCTTTGCGCTGCTCCATCGTCCGGTCTCCGTCTGAAACCCTCGTGCTCGTGGACATCCTCCTCACGACTCGCCTCTGGACGCCCGAACTTCAAAGTTACTCTGACGTCTCACGCTAAAACCACGAAGCCTTTGATGCCGTGAAGCACGCGACGACGACAGAACTTTCAGCCAATCGGAGCGCTGCCGAATCAAGGCGCGCGCTCCGTTGCTACAGCAGCACTGTGCAACTGTGCAGCGCTCAGCCAATCAGAGCGCTGCTAAATTAAAGAGCGTGCTCTATAACTTGTGATTGGCTTATAGAGGCTTGGATAAAGATGTCAATCATTATGACAGAGGAAATCACGCTGACTGAGAGAAACATTATTGAAAATCAGTTATGACAGGACGATTTTACCCTTCATAACTCCTAGGTAGGAAGTTTTTATATCAACCATTCAATTTTTACTAGGCTATAGTAAACTAATACTTGATATCAGGAATGCAATTCCTGATGAATTATGAGTGAATTATGGAAATTATCAATGGAAATTATCAATAACGTCACGACTCGAAGAAAATAAGTTTGTGGTAGGCTAATACATTTGATTTAGGTAACGTTTACAGCCACAATTCTTGATATTATAACTTCATTTTTGCAAGATTTTTGCAATTAAATTTAAAATCTGCAGTAGGCTACAGTATTATAAATGAACAGGATGAATCTTGATATTAACAATTCAGTTTTTAGTTAACATGCTTCTTGATAACAGTTTTTTTACAATGGAAAATCTTGATATAGCCTAAGTAATCACAGCCACAAGTAAAAATATGAGTTATTGGTATTAGTGCTGTCACTAATCGCAGAAATATGCACTAGTATAGGGTGAACTAAAACCATTTGAGTGGTATGAACTTAAGCAAACTTAATATATTTAAGTAAAGGTAACTCAAACATTTTAAAACAATGTAATTTCCACTAGTAATGCTGTAGCCTCATTCTTGGTCTCTACAATGCATTATAGTGATCTTCTATTCAAATGTTATTACAGATATCAATATGAAACATTATACCAGATGTCTTTAACTAATATATACTTAATAAGAAACAAATGCATACAGTATTTTAATGATTGTGTACATACATGCTTTGACATTTACTGTACTTACATTTAAAATATCTGCATTTAATTACACTCTTTCCCCGAAATCAAAATCTATTTATTCAAATAATTTTTCCTAAGTACACCGTAGTCTAAGACAACAATAGCACTTTATTTCTTACTTGCTAAAATTTTAGTTTTACATTTCAGAAATGCACTTTTTACTAAAAAATACAATGATAGCTTTCACATTTAGCCTATAATCTCTTAGAAAATGCAATGAAATTAATTACAATGAAATGTAGCATTGTAGTACACAGCCATTGAAAGCTTGCAGCATGATTATTTACATAACAATAATTATTTGAATGAAAACGAATGATCGTTGTCTGTTTGTGGCTTGCGCACCATTTAATCTTCTTGGAAAACAGTATTTGTTCCTGGCAACAGTAATAAGCCAAAGGAAGCATTGGGGTGTTTACTCTTTAAAGTTATTTTCGACGTCAAACAAATTATACAAATTTCAACAAATCACACGATGCACGTCTTGTGGATTCTGCCACAACAATTCACCGTAAAAAGCAGACCACTTCTGTCTCATCCAAGATGGGGGCTTTGTTTGTAACCAAGACACTTAGTGTATTTGGGCAATCACACTCGAAATCAACATCACCCTTCTTCCCCTGTAATGAATAGCTGGAACAGCAATCAGCTGCTTGTTGAACTGGTCTCCATATATGTGTGTTTGTATGTGCACCAATGCTGCAGGGTGAGATTCTGCTTGCTTGTCGTTCCCAGGAGCCTCTGCGTTTATTAAGCAGGGTGATTTCACAGACAATCTGAGGTTTGTGAAGGCGCCAGTGAGCGGGAAGATGAAAGGCGCCTCTCCTCGGGGGAGAAACTGTGGCAGTTTAGCGGCTCCACTCAGGAGGAGTCGCCTCCCTGCACACACATACACAAGCATGCGAACGCACACACACATGCACACACTCGGCCGTCACGCCCCTGCCCTAAGGCACCTTGTCGAGCACAATCCAGCTCTTTCCGTAGACGGACTGAGAGAGAGACTGCTGAACTGTAGTGATAGATGAGAAGGACGCGCATTTACAGTTGATTATCATAGGACCTGACAGGAGACATATGAGAAATATTTCAGCATAACAGAGAGAGAGAGAGAGAGAGAGAGAGAGTAAGAGAGAGAAATGCTATGCCCTAAATGTTACATTTAGCTGCACGATAATGGCCCTTTAGGATAAGCTTTTTGAAGATGGCCAACACATTTCTTTATTGCCTAATCCCTTTGACCTTTATTAAAACAAGGCTAGAGAAAACGTCAAAATAAGCGCTCCTGGTTTTTCTGGTACTGTATGTTTGAACACACCTTGAGCATTGTAATTATGGGCTCAACGTTGCGATGGTGGAATGCTTGTGAAGGTATTTACATTCCTTGCTTCAATCTAACAGTGTTTACACATGTATTTATCTAGCTTGACAGACACTACGATCCACCAAATCAAACACTGCACGGCCAAATGTTGTGCGTTATTGTTCTTTTATACGCAAACTGAACGTGACAAAGATGGTAAATGAGATAGATATAGCAAACGTTGTCAAACTGTTGTTTAAAAAAGCACATACAGTAAGAAGGTGCGTTGGTTAATCTATGCAATGCAAACCTTAAAATGTTTGAAGTGGACCAACTGTTGTATTGCGCACACATAAAATAGTGGATCGCAAGGCTTGTCTCACTAATTACCCTGCATGACAAGACTTGGCACAGGTGACAGCAACTGTCATCACTTTGTTTTTATTAGTACCTTATTAGGCTTCCGGATCCTTCTCTTATGAGCAAACATTTGCTGTAATGAGAGAAAATTACTACCCACTAAAGAAGGATGGCGCCAGCTTCAATTAGCTCAAAGGAAGAAGGTATTACTTGGAGGCAAATAAATTATCATGTAATATAAAAATGATTCACTCAACACGTGATAGGCCCCCTCTTGTTCAACTTACCTTTTTGTTTACGCTAAGTGATGTTGTTAAAAATAAACTTTGTGTACGTTTTGGTGTACATTTGCTTTAAGGGCATTCTGTGTTAATCACGCAAATAACTTTTTGCAAGTTTAAAGCCTGCATACTCGAATGGTTAAAATTGATTGTAAATGTAGAAAGGGCTAATTCAGGACAAAGCTTTTATACTTCATATTTTTTTATATTTGATTTATACAGAATTATATTTTACAATAGTGTAAAAATGTGTACAAAACCTACCATGCAGCTCCATAGTAAAGGAAATTAATCTGAGTCAATGACCTATCGTTTATTTTCGTACTTTACAAGGACTACCTCACTGCATACTTTCAATTGCGCTACGTCAATGCTGTTTACCGTTTTTAGGTCAGCAGGTGAAACCCTGTCTGTGAAATTCTGGGTATATTGCATGGGTACATAGTATGTCTATTGTATTGTGTAGTCATTATTGTATTTATAGGCTACTACTTTTCTTTGTCAGATGTGTCTTTGTTCAAATGTACTTCATGTTCTGTTTCATACGAGATGTTTGCCTGCCTTATAGTGTTTCAGAGACATGATGTTTAGTTTTTTCCCAAGGGGATAGAAATGACCATATAATACTTTAATAAAAAAATGTTAATGTTATTTAAACACTAAGGGGGCGTGCACACCAAAGCTTTTACGCCCGCGGCCGGCGCATGTTTTTAATTTATTTTTAATGGAAGCTCTGCGTTTTTCAAATAAGCCAGCAGTTAGCGGTTTTCTTT
Source organism: Misgurnus anguillicaudatus (assembly GCF_027580225.2). NCBI lineage: Eukaryota > Metazoa > Chordata > Actinopteri > Cypriniformes > Cobitidae > Misgurnus > Misgurnus anguillicaudatus. The sequence continues at coordinate 14,952,592 of NC_073345.2, forward strand.
CGCGCTGAAAACCGTCGCTCTGCGGTTTGTCCGCGCTCAGCGCTGAGCGCCGAGAGTTGAAAAATATTCAACTTTGGGTAAAAAGTTCCGCTCGTCAATGTCAGTTCTGACACGGCTGTCCAATCACAGTGGAGGAGGGGCGGGACATTACCACAGCAACCAACCGGCTCACAGCTAAAATATCAGAGCTACCAAAGCGCTCAGCTGAAGAAAGCTGGCACTCAGCTGAAAAACAGTACACCAAAACTTTTTAACGCGTCTGAAAACGCCTGGACAACACCGAATGCCAGCTGTTTTCAGCTGAGTGCCAGCTTTCCTCAGCTAAGCGCTTTGGTAGCTCTGATTCGTCAGCTGTGAGACGGTTGGTTGCTGTGATGCTTGTACCGCCCCTCCTCCACTGTTATTGGACAGCGCATGTTTTAAGTTGTTTCCAATGGAAGCTTAGCGTTTTTCAAATAAGCCAGCAGCTAGCGATTTTTTTCCACGCTGAAAACCGCCGCTCAGCGTTTTTTCCGCGCTCAGCGCTGAGCGCCAAAAGTTGAAAAATATTCAACTTTGAGTGAAAAGCTCCGCTCGTCAAAGTCAGTTCTCACACTAGTCCTAAACTAAAATAAATGTAAGAGCTGTCCAAACTGAAAATTGCTTGCACTGCCCTTATGAATATTAACCATGGTTTTACTACAGTTAAAACAAACAAAAAAACATGGTTAGTGTAGTAAAACCATGGTTTTGCTTATAGTAATCAATACACCAAAAAAACATGGTTACTATACTTTTACCACAATAAAACCATGGTTCATTTCTGTAAGGGTGACATAAAAATACATCAGTGCCCTTTGTTTTGCCTCAAAATGCACACAAGTAATGTTTTAAGTAAGGCATGTTTGTTAAATAGTTATATTTATGGCGAGCCAATATTTATATGTAGTTACATTTCCTAATTTAACTAAGGCCTAGTCCTGGCTTAAGATAATCCTTGTCCAGGAAACCACCTCTATAATTATGGAATCAGATCACTTTTGTACCTATGTGTAACAAGATGTTAATCTCTACATTTTAACTTAAACGTTTTTTACGCATTTAGGAGTCACTTTAATACTTACAGTGCATTACACGGTAAAAAAATTTTTTTGTAAATTTATTCACTGGGTTCAAACTAGTGAACTTTTGCACTGCTCACGCAATGCTCTACCAACTGAGGTATCACTGTAAAAAGATTACATTGAAATTACAGTATTACTGGCAGCTGGTTTCAGGTAACTTACTGTAGATTTAAATTTATGTTAATTACTGGCAACAGTTTGTTTCTTTGTCTTTACAGGATAAAACTAACAGCCTCATGCAAAGCATTCTGGAACCAAAAATCCTCATCAACCTTTTTCAGTTTTTTTCCTTCAGATTTTGTTTCCCAGAAAATGCTTTGCTTGAGGCTGTTATTTTAGTTTTATTCTGTAAAGATAAAGACTTGCTAATGTTTAATGTTCCTTTAACTTTGAACAAACTGTTAATTAACATAAATTTAAATCTACAGCAAGTTACTGGCAACCAGCTAGTAATACTGTCATTTCTACGGAATCTTTTTACAATGTACTTAGTAACTTTGTTACATACAACTTTACCTTAACATCATGGTAACAAAGCTGTAATACTTGAAATAACTTTATGAAGATAACATTATTAGGTCATTTTTTCACACTAAAGTGCTTTTAAATGTGTGGTTTTGTCTTAACAATTACAGTTTAGCATTTATCGATTGGCAATACTTACCTTCTTAAATAAACAAAGGCTAAATCGAAATGTTCAATCAGTATTACGCCACACATGCTGTTGATTAATCTTAATGTGATTGAAACTCAGGGTATTACTTTGAACGTAAAGCAATGACTTCAAATCCTCCAACAAGCAAATCCACCTAAAACACTCAGTTAAGTTTTTATGTGAAACACATCCCTGCAGAGGACCAAACAAACAATAGTAAGGCTGGAGGTTGCTCTTATCCTGGGATTCAGACATTTCATTGGAGCCCTGGAGATGTGCCATGCTTTGTAATCACAGATTGCCGCTATGCATGAACTGATGAGGCCATTAGGGTTCATGACTCACCCACCTTCATGACTAAAGTTTCTGTGTAAACGCCCACAAGTTAAATGAAGGGGCCCTTGTGCGACCTCTCATTTCTTACAGACAGTGACCGGACGATGCACGGAAGCCTTGATTTATGATTTGATTTAAGGGTTTACAACACTGTGACTGGCTTTTAATTTAGGTGGAGGCCCTTGTGTAGTGTAATTGTTTTTTAAATGTAGGGAACGGCACAAAAAATATTGGTTGCCACAGCATAGCGTGAGCACGAATTACCATCTGAAGTTCTTGATCCGTGCCTTGAAGTTAGATCCATTGTTGTCGGTTCACCTTAAAGAAGTACAGCTCTTCAAAATAAGATACTTGCAACAGACAGAGACTGTTCTTCACAAGTGCTCTTGCGATAAACCTTAAAGACCAAAACACAAACAGGGCACGCCATGTCACCCGACACCTGGTCAGCGGGTGTCTGCTTCATTAATGCGATCCTTCCTGCCCTCCAGCCCAAGCAGACGTTTGCCTCCGACCCCAACAACATTTAATGAGAGAGAGACGCCAGGCACAGTGGGGCAAGTCAGAGTGGGAGGGTCTCCCCCGTCCTCTCGCTAAAATGGTCCCTGAATAGAAGCAGACTGCCACAGGGGCCTGTCAGGAACCCCCCGCCCACAAGTTCAAATGTCAGCGGCCCGGCATGCGCCCTCAGAAAAAGGAAAGAAGAAACCTTAGTGGTTTGTTGTCTGCCGTCTAATTGACTGGCAGGCCTGCAAATGAGCAATTCCCTGCTTGACTCGGACATAGGCTTGACAGCTATGAATTCTCAATTTAAATTCTTCGTAACATGGTGGGGGTTTATCGTTAAATATAAAATTTCTTTTTAGGGGGTTAAAGGTCATAAACTGAGGAAACATTGATTGGTTTGTTATGCTTTTGTCTATCAAAGACATCAGCTCAGAGACGTAGCCACTTAGCCATGACAGTCCGAGAGTTGTGTAATTGGGTGTATATTAAACGTGACAGGTCTGCTTGAGTGTGTTTGTTGTGTGGTTTGGTGCGGGCGGAGGGGTAAGTGAGTGGTGACAGCGTGTCGTGTTAGCAAAGGGAGTCGCTCTGGGACGGTCAGGTTGATTTCATTAAGGTGATGGGACACATGTGCCCCCTTTTTCTTCTGCTCTTCGGCCCCCTGCTACTCGGAGTCTTTCAAGTCCCGCTGTCTCCCGATCTGAAGATAATTGTTCACTGTAATGCTAGTCAGGAAATGAGCTGATCAACTCCAGATGGATAGACAAGGAACAGGGAAAAGACCGAAAGAGAGAGAGAAAGAGAGAGGGCAGAAGAACATTGTCTCTGAACAAATTTATGCTGATACTCTGAGACCCCTACACACTATTTGGCTTTTAAAGTTAGGATAAAGAGTTAATTACCTACATTTGCTTGGAGTTAACCACATAAATGTGTTTTCCTCACCATGGCCACAATGGCTGAATAACATTCATACTGATGTCATAAAGCACAATTTATACTTCTGTGTACATAGACGTGTACACTGTACCTTCTGTAGATGCATCGAAAGGGTTTATGATAAAAGAGATGCTCGCGTTCACAGGATAATAAACTCTGATTACACATGAGATAATGCAAGTGTCTCTTTTATTATAAATCCTTCAACACGCAACAAATCTGCATTTGTTTGTTTTTCTTTTTTTACAACATAACGCTGGAAATGAATATTTTTTTCTCAAGCTACAGTGATGTCTAAATGAAACCATGCAACAAACTCTCAAGTACTACTGCACCTTATGTGTGCATTTTGTGTATTGTGCAACTTCCAAGTAAAGGCTGGTGTTAGTGAAATTATAGCTCAACAAAGGATTTCTGTTTCTACTGTTGAAGCTATTTGCCTTTCGGTGCCTTTATTACAGTAAATGAAGCTAATTGCACAAAGCTTTGTTGTTACACATTAGATGAGTTCTTCTTTCAAACCTTTAGGCAGTAACCAATATTGTCTATATCTCTGTGTTGCATCATAGTCACAATACATTTACCTTAGGCATTTAGCAGACCGCATCTCACAAAAATGAAAAAAAGCAATTCCTCTTAGGGAGCCAATAATATGAGAAGTTACCTTAACAGTTCTTAGTCACTACTAAGAGAAAATAAAACAATTTTTTTTACTTTTTATGATTCTATAGATGTAAGTACTACGTAATAAGACCAGCATCAATATTATTATTGTTCATGTTTAAAGTTTTAAACAGCATTAAACTTTAGCTAGAATGCTTGTGCAGATATAAATTATACTTCAGATTGTGTGAATAAGACGCAAAAACGCGTGTCGTAGTGAGGACGTGCGTGTCATGACAACATGAAGTTATGGTTCAGCTCTTTAAAACTGAGGGGTTTACATGCAGATTAACATTCACAATGAGAAATGTTTATGCGATATTCCAATAGTTTTCATTCAATACCTCCACCGGAGGTATTGGAGGGCAACAAAGCAGAAGTTACATTGGGCTCGCCATAAAGAGGCAGTTTTCCAAATTCTCAGTTTCAAGCCACGGATATTTAAATAAAAAAATAAGATACGAACACAAACTACAAGTTTGCAGACCTTCACTTTGGTGATGATCTATTTTGTGGAAAATCCCTTGCCATATACTGCCTCCAGCATTATATTTATATTAAATCATATTTTATTGTATTATAATTAGGGCTGTCAAAATGTATGCGTTAATAACTCATGAATGTAAATTAATTTTAAGGACACTGATTTTATTAACGAGTGATTAACACAATGCACAATTTCTAACCCTAGGCCTAGCACGTTGTTGGATAAATTGAGGTGCAGGCAGCCTTAGACAGTAAATAGTCCTCAAACGTCTTAAATTATCTTAATTTGTATGTTTTATGAGAGGTGTACCATCCAAAATGATTAACTTATACAAATTATGCGTGCCCATCCACTTGTGTGTCTAAGATTTTGGTTTTGGTGTTAAAACATGCAGGAATTAGAAAATAAAGTGCAAGACGTGCTTGATGTTAAAGGGCACCTATGAAAATGGTGGCTTTCCTGTCCCAGCCCCAACCACCAGGAAAAACACTTAAAATTGTCAGATAATGACACAAAATATATGTTTTTTGTTTTAATTGAAGTGTTTTATTAATAAAACATATGTTAGACAGTTATATTGCAAACCATTTTTATATATATTGTAGAACACGGTCAGTACCATGTAATTGGCCTGTCCCTTGGGTCAGGAGTCGTGGTTTAGTGACATATTTTGAGTTAAAAAAGATATTATTCTACCCCTTTAAATGTCATAATACAAAGCGAAGTAGTACAGTTATTTAGTAGACTACTTAAAAAACTAAAATATCAACTAAATATTATAAATAATGTACAGGGAATACATGTCTCCCAATTTCATGTCACTGGTGTTACAATTTATAAAAACCACTTTGAAAAAAATCAACATCCTTGCCAACTTCTTCTTGGGTCAAACATTCATTGTAGGCGTGGCTGTTTTGAAAAGCACATAGTGAGTGTGCACTCTCTCCTCATCTTTTAGCAATTTGATAAATAATTTGATAATTTTATGCAAGGACTTAAGATGTGTCACTGGTGTTACTACAGTTTATAGTAAGGGGAAAGGAAATGTTATTAATATAATTTGTCAAATTGCATGATTAAGTGATTTATTTACAATTTAAGAAGTGTAGTTTGAGCTACTGTGGCCGCAATCTTAGATATGCCATTTTGTCTGCAGATTTGTCACTGGTGTTATCGTCACTTTTGTTACTGTTGCTGCTTTCATAAGTAAACATTTTAAGGATATCATCATTCAATTTTGATCACTCAACCTCAATTATTTCTGATGTTACAACAAAAAACACAATGGTAGAAATAGAAAAAGGTCACACAATAGAACTTTACGCATGCCTGTTAAAAGTAAATTATTACTAATCAAGACAATTTCTTAATATCACATTAATGTATTTTTATATTTTTACTACATTACATTAAAAAATGTGCTACATTACATTAAAAAAGCTTGTGCTGCTTTTTTTGACACTGATGTTACCTATATTTTAGATGACAATTCAGGCTTCCCAGAATGTATTTTGACTATTTTATTTGCATACATAATCAAAGACAGAAAAGTTAAGCTGTCATTTAAGTTGATTTATAATGTTAAGAGGTTAAAGGAATATTCCATTTTCTTAAAAGAAAAATCCAGATAATTTACTCACCACCATGTCATCCAAAATGTTGATGTCTTTCTTTGTTCAGTCGAGAAGAAATTATGTTTTTGAGGAAAACATTGCAGGATTTTTCTCATTTCAATGGACTTTAATAGACACCAACAATTAACACTTAACTCAACACTTAACAGTTTTTTTCAACTGAGTTTCAAAGGACTATAAACCATCCCAAACGAGGCATAAGGGTCTTATCTAGCGAAACGATTGTCATTTTTGACAAGAAAAATAACAAATATACACCTCCAAAGCACAACTTCTCGTCTAGATCCGGTCATGATGCGCCAGCGCGACCCCAAGCAATACGTCATGACGTCAAGAGGTCACAGAGGACGAACGCGAAACTCTGCCCCAGTGTTTACAAGTGTTGAGAAAGAGGACCGTTCCGACGTTGTTGTATGTAAAATGATACTAATTAATGTCTTTGTGTCAGTTTATTGTTTACAATGGTCCGCAAATGTGCGTTTTATATATGTAACACGTGACCTCCCTACACCACTACGCATTTACGTTAGGTCGCGCTGGACCGGATCTAGATGAGAAGTTGTGCTTTTGAAGTGTATATTTGTCATTTTAATTGTCAAACATGACAATCGTTTTGCTAGATAAGACCCTTATGCCTCGTTTGGGATCGTTTATAGTCCTTTGAAACTCAGTTGAAAAAAACTGTTACGTGTTGAGTTAAGTGTTAATTGTTGGTGTCTATTAAAGTCCATTAAAATGAGAAAAATCTTGCAATGTTTTCCTCAAAAAACATAATTTCTTGTCGACTGAACAAAGAAAGACATCAACATTTTGGATGACATGGTGGTGAGTAAATTATCTGGATTTTTCTTTTAAGAAAATGGAATATTCCTTTAACTATTATCTGACTATAAGTTTTGGTATAAAAAAAATAATTCCATTTTCAAAAAGTTGTCTGTTCAAAAAGCCACCATTTTCATAAAATGACCCTCCTGTGATGTTTAAGTGTGTATTAGTACATGTTAACGATATGCAAAAGCTACAAACCCCAAAGTAAATGATGACGCGAGTTAACGTCTCAACGTAAATCTCTTTTCTTGGACTACAACTAACACACAGATTGTAGGCAACAGTTTACTTCCTGGGATTGGTGATGTAGTGAAGACCGACATGATCATAATTTCTCCCGCTTCGGACTCACAGCCTGTAAGTTAACTCCTTTTATCAAATCTTTCAAACGTGGTAAGGAGCGTCTCATTTCCGGTTGCAACGGAGGTATTCAGGCAAATCACAACGTACAGATTAGCTGGCCAATCAGGGACACAGCGTTTTTCAAATCGATGAGTTTTGTACAAAAGCTGTGCGTTTCAGGAAGAGAGTGAAATCTGGAGCTACAAAAATGTATGGTATGTGGAAAATAATGTGTCTTGAACCATAAACCACGCAAACACATTGTGTTATACCAAATAACGTTGTTTTTAGCAATGAAATAGGTGCACTTTAAAAGAGAGACAAAGTTCTGTATCTGATTGATGTTAAAAGAGTTATTAAGAGTGACACGACTCGAAAACGATCTTCCTCACACTGACTGACACATCTGAAGCATGCACACAGGCGCGCAACCTCGATAAATGCACACATAGACAGAATTACAATTTAAAAAAATATCTGTTTTGACAGGAATTCACGCAGATATACCGGTAATCTGTTACTTCTCAAGTAAATGTTTATCTGTTTGGGAAAAATATCTGATGTGTAACATTATATTAGATCCTGTCTTTCTCAATGTCAATCAAACAATAAAATAAAGAAAAAAGTTGAACATATATTGATATTGTTTTTGACTTTGTGTGCACTAAATCTATTCGTTTTACCAGTGATTTTAAGGTATGGATGTTTTTAAACCTTAACAAAATTGGACAAAACGCATGTTTGGTTATAATTAATTATTGTTAACCCAGCATTGCATTGAAACAACCCACCATATGTTTATTTATTAACCCAACATGTGGTCTGTCCATTAATTACTCAACATTGGGCTAAAAATAACCCAACAGAAGTGTAGAAAAGATAAAAACGATCAGTTCTGTGCATAAGTTAAATTTGCAACTGGAAACCTAACTTTTAAAGGCTTTCAGATGCACATTGGCACACTCAAATACAAGAATGTTTAAAATGCAATCTGCTCTCTAATGTAAATCAGCTGTCCAATTGTGTGCAGAGGCGGAACATTATTGCTTCAATTATGTTTATGGTATGATTTCCTTGTTGTCACATTCTCAGTCTATGATTTGCCAACACACAGCACACAGTAGCTATCAATAACTTATCCAATAACTACTGAGATAGATAGAGAAATAGATTGATTGATATAAATTAATCAAATGATAACACTGCACAGAGACACCAAGTCTAGACCTCCTATTTGGGGCCACTCCCTGTTTGCTTTGTTCAGTGCTATGTCTGTGCAGGTAATTACCCTTGATCACAGCATCCGGGGAGGGAGACGGGAACGAAAGGGGTGGGGCCGGAGCCGGCATAACAGTTCTCTTTGGTGCAGCTATGATAATGCCAGAAAGGAAATTGCCAATAAATTTAATGACATCACTTCATTTTAATGAGGCATGCTGTCTTTTTGATGCCTGCCATGATAAAGACTCCATTTAGCCCCTAGAACGTTGATGCATATCCAGATCAGGGCCAGAGTTTGATACACCACATGGTTTCATCTAAAAACAGCTACACGCAGTGCTTATGCATAGCAGACACTGGACAAATAGAGCAGTGCCACTTATGGCCAGTGCTGCTTTATCACATGGAAAATACTTTTGCAATACTGTACAAATGTTAAGGATGTGGCCGATATGAAGGGTGTAATGAGAAAGAGGTTCAGGTGCCCTGTAATTGTGTTATTTTGTCTTGTTTGATGTTAGTGATTCATAATAGTGATACATCAGTAACTGCATTGGGGTTGGGCTATGAGAAATTCAATGCCAGGGTTTGCAGAAGAACATCTTGCCACACAATACATAAAAATGTTGACTCATTCTATAAAATTGACTCCACCAAAAATAGTATCTTGTGTTTTTAAAATGAATAACCCTGTTGAAAAAACTACAGAGCTGTGCTCAAAACACAATAGAAACCATTACAGAAATTGTAATGGATGTAATAGATACAATAGGAATTGTATTGGTTTTAAGGAAGCTATAATGGTCTCTGATGGTCTGATGTGTTGGGTTCTATTGGTGTGATGTTATCTGGTGGATGGAAACCAAAAGAGCACCATTAAATCCTACTGGAATACGACCCAAAACACACTACATAAAGGGATTTTGTAATGGTTTTAATAATGGTTCCTAAGGGTATACTATTGTAATCCATCAGAAATGGTAATAAATCCATTAAAATTTCTATGATGGTTTCTCTTGTTAATTTGGCAGCATCATTATGCACAAATGCTATGTGTTTTGATAAAATCTCTATACTTTGAACAAAGAAGATTGCTCTCTAAAAATGCTGTGTTGTTTGTTTAATTTAGCCCAACGGATGGGCTTTTTGACCCAACGCTGAAATGAAAATAAAAGTGCAGAGATGTAATGTCTCAATTTTCTTAAAAGGGCTCTGCGATACACTTGTATGAAGCAATTAAATGTAGTCAGTGTTGAGGGTAACGCATTACAAGTAACGTGCATTACGTAATAATATTACTTTTCTGAAGTAACGAGTAAAGCAACGCATTACTTTTTAAATGTACACATTAATATTTGAGTTACTTTTTTAGCTGAATTAATTCGGAAAAAAAAAAAATGTACTGAATTAAACTGAAGGTAGTCACATTATGCACTCTATGCGTACACGCCTGTGTGGGAACAGTTTGAGTCAGAAACTAAGATGACAGGCCAGAGCTCAACATTTTTGTGATAAAATTTGCAATTTCTGAATTCAGAACTTTTCAGTTATAAAAACATCTGCAAGGCATGAAAGAGATCAAGCCTCAGCCAAGAAAAAGTAACGCAAAAGTAACTAAAAAGTAACGTAAACATTACTTTCCATGAAAAGTAACTAAGTAATGTAATGTAATGTTCCTTTTTTGGGAGTAACTTAATATTGTAATGCATTACTTTTAAAATTAACTTAAAAAAACGACTTATTTGATTATTTTTCTTAACACCATTCCAGCATATTGGACCACTGAAACATCAACAGGTGAGTTAACTTAACACAAGGATCATCTGTTCCCTTTATGTAATTGCATTGGAATATAATCATGTTATCCCTTTCCGATGTTTTTGAATATTACAACGCCTTTTCTTCTTCTTCTTCGTTGGGTGACTCCTCTTCATGGGGCTCATGAGATAGTAAAGTGTCCTTCAAAGTAGTAGGTCATCCAGGTACAGTACGTTTCGCCTACTGTTTTTCTAGAACTACTGTATGAATTTAGACATATTTCTTATCTATTAGGGAAGTAGGTGTTGTAGTTATTTTAGTTTATAAAGTTTTAAATATTGATATTTTTCTTACAAAATCGCATCACTTGCCCTCAGAAGGTTTTTATTATGCATGCACTGTCAAAAATAAAGGTACAAAGCTGTCACTGGGGCAGAACCCTTTAAAAAAATTCCGAATATGTACCATTTAGGTACAAATATCTTTAAACTGCCAATATGTACCTTTGAAGTACTAATATGCACTCTTTGGGTACAAAGGTGTACCTTTTTGTAAAGGTACTGTCCCAGTGAGCACTTTGGAACCCTTATTTCTGAGAGTGTGGAGCCGGGTAGATTACTTCTGTAAAGGATGGATGGACTTTTTTGGGCTTTGAATCTAAGGGGCTGTTTACACTTGATATTAAGATGTGTTTTCGTCGATCTGATCACAAGTGGACGAGAAAGACACATCACATTTACACCTGGTATTTAAATCCGTCTCTTTTGTCCACTTTCAACCGCTTCTGTCGTGAATACTGTGAGGGGGTGGTCTGTCGAGACGGTGGGCGAGTCTCTCTGCTGTCATTCAAACGCAAGCGGGAGTAATGACGAGTTTATATGGACGCTGCTTGTGTTGAAAGTAAACATGCTGCACAGTGTGTATGTAAGAGCTTTCTCTGAGTTTTCAGCGCAATTGATGAAATAGGATCGCGCAACTTTCTCACGCTTGCAAAATGAAACTTCGGAGATCAGCCGCTTTAGTTTTATCAATGAAAGCTAAAAATAGCGCTGTTCATCGTGTGTTCACCACGCCAGAAGTCAGAAAAGACGTAAAACATTGTGTTTGGTACCTCAGATTAGATAAATGGGCGGAGAGAAGGCGGTCGCGTGTGGCTGTTCGAACACATTCAACCACATGTGCGTTTACACTACAAAAGCACTCAGATCGAAAGGGGTTTCGACTACTTTTGAATGTGGTTGAAAGTGGTCAAAAGTGGACAAGCTCGAAACGCTTTGAACACTGTTTACACCTGGCATTAACCTTGTCCACTTGTGATCCGATCGATGAAAACACATGTAAATGCCAAGTGTAAACAGCACCATTCTACCATTATAAAGCTTGGAATAGCCAGAACATTTTCTTATATAACTCAGATTGTGTTCATCTAATAAAATACAGTATATCATATACATTGAGGATGGCTTAAGGGTGAGTATGCAATCAATGGCTAATTTAAATTTTTGGGCGAACTATCTCTTTTTCCACTACAAACAATCTTTTGTGCAAAAGTTAAGTTTTTATGAACCCAAACAGCCAAACAATGGTTCATCTATGGCATCATTTATACCTTTATTTTTATGTATTCATAAGAAATTACATCTTCACACAGTGGTGAACTTTCATCTAATAACAACATATCTGTCTGTTTCAAAAGCGTATTTGCCTTGGGTTAAACACATACCAATTATAATATCATTAAAAATCAAAGTTTCATTTTGTAAGCCTGCAGTAGTAACATGTACATCAGCAGTATATTTCATGTCAGACGTAAGCTGAATTTAACAGTGATCCCCCAGGGTGCATGGCAACACTTAAAAACTCATGCATAGCTGTCAACAATAACCCCTTCTTTTCTTTGAAAAATGTCTTTTTGGTCCTGTGCAAACCCCCTTATTTAACAGCACAGCTTTGTCACCCTGTGTTTAGCAGATTAACCTTGATGATGCCCTGGGCACCGCTCTCATTATGACTCTTCACTGGAACTGAGCAGAGATATTTCGCAATGCGTGGCGCCTCAGCGGACCCTCGTGGGTATTAGAGGGCTGAACGTTTGGCCTGGAGCCCTACAATTATCCCATCTCTCAGGTGTGCCCGAGTCACGGCACAGTTTGACCCTTTCTTAACGCTTACGAGTGCAGAAATCTACATCGATTTGCAACCCCGTTATGCATGGTGTCATGCAGAAGAATGTTTTGAGCTGATTTAAAGAGGGTTTACTCCTCCATTCATACAAACGGTAAGATTCTCATTCTAGTGAGAGGTGAAGAGGCATGTCATTATATTCCCAGAAGCAGGTGTGTTGTTGACAGCTATAGCAAAGACATTATGATATATGTAGTCAAGCTGTTGATAAATAACAAAGAACGGTCAGCATAAGTTGTATTTTAGCTCTTGCTGGTATAAACAAAAGTAGAGTGAGTAAAATTGCCCTTGTTTGCTCAAAAACTTCAGTTTTTGGTAAATCAAATGCCCAGAGGAAATTGTTAACGCTCAGGTTGCTCTTCGGTTATAATGAAGTTATTGCTTATGTCTTTTGTTTGGTATTTCATCTTATTGCTGTGCAGTTTTTCTCTCTTATTTATTTACCCCAACAAAAGACGTTAAATAAGCCTTGAAGGGTATAACAAGGCTTTTTAACTTTTGTTTACAAAGAAGAACAGGGATGTATGAATAAGAATTTGTACACATTGACCTTACAGTGTATTTACTTTTCCTTGAGAAAGATCAATAGAAAGGTTGCTAAAGGACAAACAATGCACAGGCCCTTTAAGAGAAAGTAATTCTAGTAATTAAAAATTAGGTGTTGTCTCTTGACATGCTTAAACACATTAACTTATAGTGAGTGAGGTACTAAAAGTACTGTTGCTTAATTTAAAGTTGCCAAGCGTATTGAATAGTTGGCAGTGAGGTGTGGGGGGATCCAATAAAACACAGCGAAGCGTTGAATTTATCGCTTATATTTCCAAGTTGTTCAAATGCAGTTTACAATTGTAATAAAGTAGAGAGAAAACTGTCAGGCAAAAGAGTTTTGAGCCCTTTGAAAAGCTGTCATTGGCCAGTACCCTTTAGAAAAGGTCATAATGTGTACCATTTAGGAACAGGTTCAATCTAAAAAATGGTGGGTTGAGCCTTTTGGGTCATTTAATTGGGTTAGTTTTTCATTCTTGGGTAGTTTTTTGTAAGTCAACCCAAATGCTGGGTCAAATTAACTCATAATTAAGTGTGTGGTGCTGTTTGAATTTACTTCAGGTGTGAAGAGGTTGTGGTTTTTACACTGACAGATTTATGTGGATAAACAAGGTATGTATTTATTATAAAACCATTGCTGTTTAGAAAAAGCAAATATGTGTGTAGGGCTTTTTTATAAGTTATGGCTACAGGATCGTTAATATGTTGACTAAAGTGTTTCGGAGTTGCAATGGATGGGTGAAGTGCAGAGACAAATATCTTTTCGCTTTTTTCATGTCTATTTTCCTTACACAGATGTCAACCTTTAGATGAGCAGAAGACGTCGAAAAAAAGACGTCGCCTGGCGTTACAAAACAACCCCTTTTATGGACCGGATTTGGACGTCCAAAAATTACATGAAAAAGACGTCATTCCAACGTCACTTTGCGCAGTGGGTACATACATGTTGTGACAAGCTTCGCATCGTGCGCCCTCAAAAAAGAAGTCACCGGCCGCCAATGGTTACCAATTCAAGTCTTTTTTTTTAGTAGATCCAACTCTCATTTTTTAGTATACTTAATTATTTGCCTGGACTCGAGAGAATATGCAATTTTGGATTTCAGTGGCCACTGCATTGAACAAAGTTGCGCATTTCCAAATGCATGAAGGTAAGCATTTATTTCACCCAAAAATCTAAAGATTTATTCATATATTTAATTTTTATTATATGATATATGTATTTATTTGATTCTTTAGGGTAGGAAGTGTGATCTGTCTAGTATGTGATTGCTTAGGCACTCAAACTTTGTTTTACATCAAAAGTCTTAAAAGGCCATATTCAGCACTCATACTGTAGAAAGTAGCCTATCTGTCTCTCTGTGGTTGTGTCTTCATATCAGCATTACTGACAAACTCTAAACAAACAGGCCCCTCCCAATAACACAGAGTCATCGCTTTCATCACAGACAATTGACTTAATTACAGCTCTGAGACGACCAGGGTATTAATTATAATGCCATATCTTTGATTTTCAAGCTTTGTTTCGATAATGACAGAGTCAACGTAAACATGCAGTTTATGTGAAGGTAATTCGTATAAACAAAATCGACACAAAATGTGATTGCAACTTAATGGGTTTTTTTTAAATCACACATACAGACTGAAATGGGCCCATAAATTACCAGTTCCAACTTAAGGACTCCTTACAGTTTCCTCCTTGAGGTTCCATTGTTGTTTACACAAAGATGTATTTACGCATGGCTAATAGGCAATAGGAAAATCTTTGGTGCCTAGATTTCTTTGGTAAAGCCTCATTTAGCGTATCCGAAGGAAGTGCGGTACAAATCTAAACGATGTAGTGCTGTGTTGAAACATGGGAACATATCAAAGTTTAATGGTGGCAGACAAACAAGGTTAATGTTATAAAGAGATTAAAGAGCTCCGGGCCTGCTAGGCTGTACCAAAAAAGATTTAAGATGTTTATTTTCTAAATCATGACACACGGCTTTCTGATGATGCAAACAGTCTATAATGAATACATCGGAAGAGACCTGTGAATAGCCGTCAGTAACGTGACACAAGTTTTTGTGATTTTAGAGCTTAAAGTTGTAGGGCTGAAGATCACAACAGACTTTCTATTGTTATCATGAAGTGAACCAGGATCAGTGAACACTGACTGACTTCAAAGTGCAAACAATCATATTATAGGGGTGAGCGGGACACAGACTAACACAGGTTAATTGTAGCACAGCTATTTTATATAATGTAGTTTCACTGGGCAGAGCAATCTGTGCTTTGGTCTTTTTCTCTCACTGTCAGAAGACAATCTCATATGAATTTGTAAAAAGTATTGATGTGTTTTTGTTAAAATATAGTGGACAAAGAGTCACCAAATCCAACCTTGTGTTATCTTAATCACTGTCTGGTTCCCAAACCAATGTAAACTTTATAAAAATGATAACTGTAAATACATTATCAGGGGACATAACTGATAATTACTGATAATTTTTTTGTTTTCATTGTAATTGCATTTTTTGTCTTTCAAAAATATCTATATTCATTGATGCATAATACAAGGATGATCAGATGAAGGATCATGAATAGATGGATATGTGGATATCTATCTATTATGACATAACTTTCAAAACCACAAAACATACTTTTTAAATAGATTCTGAAGCGTATAATGTAGAGTTACACTCACCTAAAGGATTATTAGGAACACCTCTTCAATTTCTCATTAATTATAAAGAATACAACACATCAAAAATACAAAAAATATAGATAACGAAAATAATAAGGAAAATAAAATAATCAAGTAAAAGCAATCCTAAAATAAAACGTTTTAAGACGCGATTTAAAAGTCTCTAAAGTATTTGCTTCCCTTATGTCAGCTGGAAGAGAGTTCCAAAGCTTAGGAGCATAGGATGAAAATGCTCTATCACCCCTGGAGCGAAGCCGTGTCTTAGGCACAACTAAGAGTCCACTTTGAGAGGAACGCAGATTACGACAAGGAGTATAAGGCATTAAAAGATCAGTTAAGTAGTGAGGAGCCAGATCATGCAAAGCCTTATAGGTTAACATAAGGACTTTAAAATCAATACGGTACCTGACTGGGAGCCAGTGCAAAGACTTCAAGACAGGGGTAATATGATCTCCAGCCCTGACCCCAGACAGTACTCTAGCAGCCGAATTTTGTAAATATTGGAGTTTGTTGAGTAATGATCTAGATACTCCAACTAAAAGACCATTACAATAGTCCAGACGAGAAAAAACAAAGGAGTTAACAACTTCTCAGCCAAAGCACAGGACAACATGAGACGTAAACGTGCTATGTTTCTGAGGTGAAAAAAAGATGTCTTAACCGTATTCTGAACAAAAGGCTCAAATGACAGCGACACATCAAAAATGACCCCAAGATTTTTTAGTTTGGTTTGAAACGCCAGGGTGACACCATCAATAGACAGGGTAAGCGAACCATCAGCACTTCTCAGTTGATGAGGAGAGCCTAGGAACATAAAGTCCGTTTTAGAGCCATTTAAGGACAGAAAATTATTAGACATCCAAATCTTAATCTCAGTAATACAGTTAGAAAGATGCACAATGTCCACATGTTGACCTGGCCTTGAATGATTATAGATCTGCGTATCGTCAGCATAAAAGTGATAATTAAGGTCTAGAGATCTAAGTAGCTGACCAAGTGGATAAATATACATACTAAAAAGTAAGGGACCCAGTACTGACCCTTGTGGGACCCCCGTATGTACAGAACCAACTTTGGACCTGTGGCCACCCATAAAAACAAATTGACTGCGGTCAGTAAAATAAGACCTAAACCAGCCAAGAACGGTCTCTGACAAACCAAATACAGTTTCCAGACGATTAAGTAACAGTGCATGATCAACAGTATCGAAGGCAGAACTAAGATCCAAGAGAATGAGAAGAGATAGGGAGCCTGAGTCGGAAGCTATAAGCAAATCATTAGTTACTTTAACCAACGCAGTCTCTGTGCTGTGCAGTTTCCGAAACCCAGATTGAAGGGGCTTAAATTAACTATTTTCACTTAGGTGATTGTTCAATTGGGTCGCAACCACACCCTCTAAGATTTTAGCCAAAAATGGAAGGTTAGAAATTGGGCGATAATTTGTAAGAACATTCACATCAGCATTTTGCTTTTTTAAAACAGGAGTAACCGCAGCAGTTTTAAGTGCTGCTGGCACCAAACCAGTTGACAAAGAGTCATTTATTATGTCAATGACTGAGCAGGATTTAAACAGACTACAAGGCATAGGATCAAGTATGCAAGTGGAAGCTTTCATACGAGAAACCTACTTGCAGAGTTGCTCAGGTTGTAATGGAGTAAATTTGGAGAAGGTAGTACCAAAAAAGCTTGATGTGATATTTATTTGTACAGCAGACCCAGAAGAACTGCAAATGTTTGCACGGACCTTATCAATCTTATCCTCAAAAATTTTGAGAAATTCGTTACACAACGAATCAGATGAAGTCAAAGAACTGCCATCAACCACATTGAGCAGACTGTTAATTGTGTGGAAAAGCTGCCTAGGGTTGTTTTGATTCTTTTCAATAAGATTCGAAAAATATGTTGATCTTGCAGTTTCAATAGCTACCCTATAGTGTGCCAAACCACTTTTCCAGGCTTGATGCAATTATATAATCAACCAATCACATGGCAGTTGCTTCAATGCATTTAGGGGTCTGGTGCTGGTCAAGACAATCTCCTGAACTCCAAACTGAATGTCAGAATGGGAAAGAAAGGTTATTTAAGCAATTTTGAGCGTGGCATTTTTGTTGGTGTCAGACGGGCCGGTCTGAGTATTTCACAATCTGCTCAGTTATTGGGATTTTCACGCACAACCATTTCTAGGGCTTACAAAGAATGGTGTGAAAATGGAAAAACATCCAGTATGCAGCAGTTCTGTGGGCGAAAATGCCTTGTTGATGCTAGAGGTCAGAGGTGAATGGGCCAACTGATTCAAGCTGATAGAAGAGCAACTTTAACTGAAGGAACCACTCGAGGTATGCAGCAAAGCATTTGTGAAGCCACAACACGCACAACCTTGAGGTGGATGGGCTACAACAATAAAAGACCCCACCGGGTACCACTCATCTCCACTAGAAATAGGAAAAAGAGGCTACAATTTGCACAAGCTCACCAAAATTGGACAGTTGAAGACTGGAAAAACGTTGCCTGGTCTGATGAGTCTCGATTTCTGTTGAGACATTCAGATGGTAGAGACAGAATTTGGCGTAAACAGAATGAGAACATGGATCCATCATGCCTTGTTACCACTGTGCAGGCTAGTGGTGGTGGTGTAATGGTGTGGGGTTTTCTTGGCACACTTTAGGCCCCTTAGTGCCAATTTGGCATCGTTTAAATGCCACGGCCTACCTGAGCATTGTTTCTGACCATCTCCATCCCTTTATGACCACTATGTACCTGTCACGGAGTGACTTTGAGGGGCGGAACCAAAAAGTGATGGAGATTAGTTCCGCCCGGACGACGATCCCCGAACACCACTCACTTCCGGGAACTCCGTGGCAACCCAAATCTGGGTTTTATTTGCAACAGGTGTGGAGATGAGTGTAGCGTTTTATGATTGGGCGATTTAATGAAGAGGAGGCACATAAATACGGTAGTGAGAAACCGGAAGGACGCGGTTGATGTTCGGGCGAACTTGTTTCCGCCAAGGGCGGACGGAATCCTTGCCTTCTGAGGAGTCGGAAGGCCCCGTTGATCTGGCGGTCGTATGCTACCTACATTTGAAATGTCCTGTGGAACTGTGTAACGTGCTCTGAAGCGATTGTAAGCAGGAAGACTTACCGGAAGTACCGCCGAAGGAGGCCGACTCAAAGAGGATTGCACGGTGGGCTGTGTTTCTATCAATTATCTGAAAGGAAAAGACCTCATGTCAACAAACGTGTGAGTACCCCAATTTACCATTGTGTCGGCATTTCCTTATGAGTGTGAAATACCAGTGAGCCTCTTGTGAGTTGTGGCGTAGTGTGTGAGCGGCCCCACCGTGGGAAGGACTTGTGGGTGAGCCGGGAACAGCTAGAGAAGGAGGACGTTGGATTGTCGTGGCGGCGACGCTTTCATCTGGCCACTCGTTGCATCAGTATCCCAACGATTCCCAGGACGAGTTCCCCGGTCTGAAGTGGTTCTGACCCTATTTCACTGAGAGTGTTTGGAGTGCAGTT
The DNA here is from genome assembly GCF_027580225.2 of Misgurnus anguillicaudatus. Lineage (NCBI taxonomy): Eukaryota > Metazoa > Chordata > Actinopteri > Cypriniformes > Cobitidae > Misgurnus > Misgurnus anguillicaudatus. The sequence continues at coordinate 14,971,996 of NC_073345.2, forward strand.
GGTGTCTTTTCCTTTGCTGTGTGTGTACACCTGGAAATTGCAGTGTCGTGCTGTGTCCATGTTGTCAGCAACCGCCCTTTAGGCCGGGAAAGAGATCCTGTTGAAGAGATTGAGTATTTGTGCTGGTGAATGACCAGCTTCACATATATGCCGCTTGTGACATCCTGATTCCTTTTCCCCCAATTGGCGGTGGCGAGGCAACGACATCAAGTAAGAACAGTGTGAATATTGTGGGAAACATTAACGGGGAGAAGATTTGGCTGCTGTATGGGAAAATCAGCTGTGTGTGTATGACTACCTGTTGTGGAGTGTCTTCAGAGGTTCGCCCCTGTCTAGATCTCTTGTCCTGTTGGTTGGAAGAGAGGAGAGGGAAGCGTTCGATCCACTCTTGTGGTGCACCTCGGGTGTAACAACTTACCTGAACTTACCTGTGTGGTGACACCAGCCGAGGCCGTGTTAGGCCCAACGAGCAGCAGCCTTGACCCGTACATCTACCTGCCCTTGTTCGAAGTCAAGAGGTGGTATACCCGTTTTCCCACATATTTACTAGAGCCAAGTAAATTCCAGAAGAAGTTTGTGTGTCTGCCTTTGCTATTCGCTCAATAGGTCTGAGCCTACGGCTCCGCGTCGTCGTGGAAGTGTTGTCTACGGTTGAAAGGGACCGTGTGGAGTGCTGTCCGGGAAGACTGTCCCGGCGAAGAAGGCCACCAGTGTCGTGGCGAAGATATCCTTTCCAGTCTCCCAAGCTTCAGAAAGGGCTAAAGCCTGTCGTCCACCTCCCCGAGTGTCTGTGAGTTATAACCATTTCCAGTTGCCCTTATATACGTGAACTGCACGTCTATCCGACGTCCTGTGTTTAGTGGGTAGCCGGTCATGTGCATGGCTCATTATTTCAAAATATGTGTTTGTTGCATCATGTGAACCATGGGCATCATGTGTCTTGTCAAAATAAGTGTCTGCTGTTTATGATAAAAGTGACGCTCGATAATTTCATGCGTAATCAGAGTTAATTGTTAAGGGAGTGTCTTGCGTGTATTTTGTGAATGTGAGTGTCTCTTTTATCATATATCATTTAGACGCATATGCAGCAGGCACTTATTTTGACAAGACACGTGATGCAGATGGTTCACACGATGCAACAAACATATTTTGAAATAACAAGCAACACACATGACACTCCAAACACTTATTTTAAATCCGCGTCCCTCGGAAGAGAAGCCACCGGCTGCCACTGTTGGTAACACTTACAAAAAGGGAGAGAAGTGGAGAAAGTACCATTTTTCAGAAAAACGTTGCTTTAAAAGGTAATGTTTTAGACAGCGATATATTTTTGATTGGTTTTTGATTTGACTGAACAAATGTAAAATGATTTAAGTATAATTTCACTTTGAACATAAGTGGCACATTTCGACCCTGTCAGTTGGGATGAAAGTAACACACAGGTGGGTCAAAAGTAACACTGCAGTACAAGATAGATTTTTGTGTTACACTTGTTTTTGTAAATATACATGTCTATTACCTTGTTAATATGTAACTGCAAACATATTATGTTGTTTATCCTTGCAAAAAAATAATCAAATTACATTTTCATTTTAAATTTCGGTTTCAAAAGTGTTTTAAAAGCAACCCGACAGTACAAACTTGATATAAAAACATTCAACAGTATGAACACTATGAAAGTTAAATTAATTGTATTTTAACTGTAATTTAATAAATTACAGTATTAGCAGCAGGACAAAAGTAACAAGTGTTACTTTCGTCCTGACAGGACCTCCTGACATTTAAACCAGACACTTTTATTTTGAAAAACTCTGAAAAGGCAAATTTCAGGATATGGTACAGCACTAAATAATCTGTAGATTTATCAGAACTGTAACACATGAAACCAGAAACACAACGCGTTATAAAAAAGGACCATTTTAGAAATGTACTTGACAGCTTTCTGTACCTATACGCGCAAAACGATGACGAAATAACGCAATATTTGTGAGCTCTGTCAAGGGTTGCGTGCTGAAGATGCTGTTACAGTTTGAAATGCTAATGTAGTCAGGGCAGAAAATCGCTTTGTTATTTTCGTCCCACGTTACTTTCGCCCCAGTTCTCCCCTATTTTAAATGTTCACTTAAACAAAAAAAAGTTGAAAGAGCTAAAATAAAATAAAAAATTAAGCTGTGTTTTTGCACGGGCCTACTAAAGGGTTAATGGTGCCACATGTTGATCAACAGTAAAAATGACAAATTTTACCTCTTTGCAAAAGTAAAAACCACAAGAATGCATTATAATAAGGTGTCATGGCTCTGTAATAAAAAATTTTTTTATAACGGAAGTCAATAGGGCAAAAATGGCCACAAACAATAAATGAGGAAGAAAAAAATAAATTCTGATGCTGCACAAAACTAAAAATGCATCAAAGCCAATGTTTTTACTAATCTTTTACATGCCCAAGACTGTGAAAAAGGTTACAAAAAAAACAGTCCAAAATCACATTTTCTTTTGTAATTTTGTGTGTTTTTTTACAAATCAGTGACACCACTTATAAACTTGACAATTATAGAGTTAAAATGGAATTTTTGTAAACATTTGGTAGTTTTGATCAGTACTTAGGTTGATTAACAGATTTAAAAGCAGTTAAACAGCAGTTTAATTTAGTGGCCTTTTTTGGCCAATAACAACACGAAAGGGTAGTAAATTTGCCCACGGTATATTGTTGAGGTCTTTTAAATTTCAACGCATCTACTTAAAATATGTGTAAATATAAGATTTGTCACCAAACATCATTCCATTTGCTGAAACACAGAGAAAGTTGTGGCCAAATTAAGACCAAAAAAATACAAAAATGGCCAAAAATGGCCCCAACAACACATAAGGGTTAAGTTAATCCAACGTTCACTTTTTACAGTGTACTGTATGTTCATACATTATGAATGTGTGTGGTATGAATGAAATCCAGATGTACGACATTCGCTATGTTGTCATTGTCATATGACCTACTAGGATCAGTTGGGTCCTTATGGAATAGTAAGTGTCATCAAATGCACACTTCAGAATCTAGCTGGAGAAAGAAGGTCATCCTGGTACTTTTCACCAACTCTTTATTTAAGTACTGTAAATTTGGACACACTTTTTGTCACATACTGTTTCTCACTTACTATATAGTAGGAAATGATGCGGTTTCGGTTCCATTGAAACAGGAAGTTAGTGCAGTACTGAGGGGCTCCTCCCTATAACGATGTATAGTTTGATAATATTATGAACTTTTTTAAACTGTAGTCTATATACTGTAGCCATTGAAAGCAGCATATAAACAGTGATATCATACCGCGGACAATCTAGTGCGACTCAACAGGTGAAAAATATTACCAATGTTTTCAGTTTACTTCACAGCCTGGAATCTGAAGTGTATAATGATATACAAATCATTGATCTGAATCGGCGGAAGTGAGACTTTAAGCTTCGAATGCTTATATCATCCAAACACAAATATTGTCAGTGTTTTAGATCACACTAAAGGTTAACATATTCAAACTAAATCCAAACCACTTCACTTTTGATTTTATGGGCAGCACAAATATTAAAAATCAATCCCGTGCTGGTACTTGGGAAGTCCCAGGTCTAAGCGCTTCAGGAATAACATTGCTGACATTATTTGATGTTTATCTCTCAAAGCTATCTAATATATAATAAGTGTCAATTTTCCTCTCAGCGTGAGGGTTCAAGCAATCATACTTAATTATATTCTCATTATATGTATCAATACTGTGACAGAGATATGTACACCTAGATCAAATATCAAATGGATGGTCTCCAAGATGTCACTCTCATCTGTGTTGTAAAAAAAGACCTGCCAAACTTTCTGCCAGTAGACCAGTCTCATGCACTAAATGCCGTCTCTCATTAAAATCTCTCATTATTCCCCAAGTCATAACTGCTCTTCTCGATTTCAAACAGACCAGTTCTGTCCCTTTGTCTGGCTGTCACCTAAGCTCATTGCCCGGCTCCATTATGGATCTCTCTTACGGCAATGAAGGGACTTTACATTTGAGACTGCTATTATTTGCATTGTGTTTCGTCTCAGCCCGAGGAAACACCTGATCGTGTAAATAGTTCTCCTGCACACCATCGCAGGGTATACTGTGTGCTGACAGGCCTAGTTATGACTATTCAATCTTTTCAAAGGGATGGGCCTTTAAAGATCTATGTTTTATAGTAGACTTTTTTCCATATCTTGGCACACGTCCCTAGACCATTTAAATCATTCACATGTATTATTTAAATCTAAGATAATCATTCAAACATAAATTGACTATTTTAACTTCACCTCTCTAACAAATATACTCAGTATAACGATTATACTGGAGAAACTGAGAGAAGATCCCCCTCTAGTGCCGGAACTCAGCACTATCATCAACTTCTTTCTTTCTTTCTTTCTTTCTTTCTTTCTGTTATAAGTGAACTTGTGTGCTGCAATATGCATTTCCCTATTAAGATGGGAATATATAAAATGTAACAAAATTACGTAAAAGGAACGCAATTTATGTAACATGAAATTCCTTTCGTACTAACTACATTGCACACTATTGCATATTTTACACTAAATATAATGCTATAAATACACATTAATCCCACACTGTAAAAAAATGATGTGTTATTTTTTTACACATTGTGTGTGTCATGCCATTTAACGCGTTATTTCATGTTAAAATAAATGAAAGGGACAGCACAAGTTGTGTTAAAAACAGTGATGGGAGTAATGCGTTACAAAGTAATTCAGTTACTGTAATTACACTATAGCAGTATTGACTTGTGTTGTCCCTAGTCCCTTTCATTTATTTTGACATGAATGGCGCGTTGAGTGGTATGGCACACAATGTGTAAAAAATTAACAGATCTTTTTTTACAGTGCATATACTCAACACCTGACGAATTCAAATTTTAAGCAAACTTAAAATATTTATGTCTGACAAATGTAACAATGATATTATATGAGTCGAATGTGTGTGTTTCTGCAGTGTGTGTGAAGCTCTTGATGACTTCTTGTTCTTTACAGTTCTCATTATCGCCAGCAGATGTCGCTCTACTCTTGCCTTTCATTTGTCATACTGCCATTGCCATGACAACGTAACATTACGTCAATTTGTAGGCTTTTGTGCCGCAGGTTCTCTTGGGATGTTTTTACAGGTTTATTGCGGGGGAGACTGTTGTCTACAACAAACAGAGCTTTTAAAAGACAAAATGCTTAAAGAGTTAAAAGACTGTGTGTAAAATATGTCAAAAGTAGAAGTCTCACGAGACAAGAACACATGATTTATTGTCAACCTTAAGCCCCATTATATGTACAGTAAATACATTCCAACACAAGGACATTACCCAAGCTTATGCTTTTCACTTTCTTTGTAATTATATTGCACTCCTGGCACTCTTTTTTTCTTTTAGATAGATAGATAGATAGATATAGATAGATAGATAGATAGATAGATAGATAGATAGATAGATAGATAGATAGATAGATAGAACATCTAAGTGAAGCCCATTCATTAATCATACATCATGTCACACACACACACACACACACACACACACACACACACCTATCTCATTCAATAAATTGCCTTTAAACACATTACAACTGGAAACCACATCAATATTCAAAGACTATTGATCTTGACTTGCTCACACTTATGCCTTAGCACCAATTAGGCTACGTATGTTTCTATAAAAAAGTGTGCAGTATGTGCTTACAATCCCCTGCCATAATATAGGAAAAACTGTTTTTTCTGTGTGTCACATTACATATTTATATTCATATTAATCTTTATCTGGTACTCCCGTGAAAATTATAGGAATTGTTCGAGTCATCCGCACAGTGTAGTGTTATTATTTTGAACACAAACACATTAAGCCCGAGCCTTTTTCTGATCAGTCAGACCATGCAGAAACAAAGACCCATTTACATTTTAATTGAATAAATCCTTTTATTATGATACAGCCTGATTAAAATTTGACTGGGATTAATAGGATTCTTCGCAGCAGAATAGGGTGTTAGTTGTCAGGCTGCATGGGACATTATGTGGTCAGGTGGCATTTTGTTTTTGTGAGATTAGTTTTTGAAAATATACATTTTAACAACATTTTGTTGTAGATTCAATAGTGAATATGAATTTGTCAGCAACTGTATATGCTGTCACAAACAGAAAGAAAGCCAGTTGCAATCACATTATAACCATACAGAAACACAATTAAAACCACCCTTAGCAACCACCTAGCAACCTGCATACTATAGGGAAACCTGTTTAACAAATTATTATTTTTAAGTGTGTAGCAATCATCCACAAACTTCAGCTCCTGTTTATGGCGAGATTTGAGCAGAAACTGAGTCACTGTTTCTTCTGAAAATGCAAAAATCTAGTTTCATCAATATAAGTGCACTAGATTGTGAGGCAATAGTCTCGTAAATTGAGGTCATATAACATAGTACGCACTGAGAGCAGAGACAAGACCCCAGAGACACATAAACCAACCCTGAACTGAGAAACCTGCCCTTTCTGAGGAAAAAAATAACATCATAAAGCAAATCGTACATTGTTAATCACAGCAAAGCTTTTTCGAGAAGAAGGACAAGACGCTTTTGATTCTGTCATCCAAGAGCCTTCAATCCTTTCCCACTTTGAACATGGACAAAATTGAGGATTTTTGTGGGACACTCCCTCTTTCTATTGGCCTTTGAGAAAGCAATCTTGCAACCGTTCTGTTTAATAAAAGCTATTGTGATAATGTTTGCTCACAGCCAAACTGATAACTGAGAGAGATCCAGCAAGAGTCGACGAGGAGGATGAAGAAGGAGTCTCCAAACGTCTGAGGAGAAACACAGATATGTTACTACAAGACCAGACACTGACTGAGTGATTGTGTGAGGTTTATATAGGCATGTGTCCAAAAGCTTAGCCAGCTGACTTGTTGCCTCATCTGACTCGCTGACTTCAGAGGCATAAAGGCAGCTCAGAGAAACACAAGACAGCCTTCATTTACACTAAATTTGTGCTCCACCATTTACATTTTTTCGAACTTGACCAGGCTCGAACAATCACATTCTCCATGCACACCCATGCATAAAATATCTCAGGAAAGGAAGTAAACCTAACATTGGATTCGGACTTGCCTTGATGCCTTCATGCCTTGGAATGCTGCCTCCGAAGGCAGCATTTTAGAGCTTTCGGATGCAGCCGGAGGAACTGGATCTTTTTAAGGCCGCTGACTTTGAAGGCAAGGCTCGACATTTGAAGGCTGCAGTCCACAAAGAGAACTGAAATGAGACCATCTAGCCTACGGGGGGAGTTGCGTCACTTGCCGGTCCAACCCACTAAGTGTTTTCAGTGGGACAGAACAGCTAAGACCGTTAAAAATAAATATGGATGCAATTTTTTTTATTTTAGAAAATATAACACATTGATGCAGATGAAACTATTCAACAGTATGTAAAATTCACCAACTTAAAAATATTAATAATCATATTATATTAATCATTTATTAATAATAATAGCAATAATATTAATTCACATCACTAAAATATAATTTATAATAATAAAACAGTCACAAGGACCTTTCATTTGCAAAATATACACTTTTTTAAACTACAGTTTTTGTCACAACCACGCATTGAGCCTTGGGATAGCCATGACTGTGAAGGATACAATATGGATCCTTGGTTTCAGGAAGGAAAAAGGCCACATTTGGAGGTTTGTATGTGAAAGAGCCTTCAAATTGAGACAGCCTTCATCATGGCCAGGTGACGTCATTTGCCTTCAAATACAGCCTTGGAAGGCTGTAGCCCTTAAATTTGGATGCACCCTTAGTGTGTGGTGATGAGTGAATGAGGAACAGGTGACAGGTGATATTCTGATTGGTTGAAATGTTCCAGAGGTATGCATTTTTTTCTATAAAGGCACACCTGACCTGTCAAATGTCTAAACATAAACACCAGAGCGATGTCTTAGCAATGCCTGTGATAACCGTGAATGGTATAAGCAAAATAATTGACTCTGGTGTAAAAACCAGCAAAAGAGCTATTGGATGAGATGCGGAAGACATAGTCCTACTCACAATAGTGATTTAGACAAAAACCAGAGGAATCCCTTTAAATATATCATGATCGATGTCTTGAGGTGTAGTATAAGCAGAGTAATTGACTCCGGGCCATTGAATTATTGAAAAATAATGCACACCCGAGCTTTGTGTCGTGGCCGCATCACCACCTCGGGTGTGCATTATTTTTCTAATAATTCAATGCCCGTAATCAATTATTTCTTACATACATCCATGTCTAATGTTAATGATGTAAAAGAAATTCTTAAAAATCACATGAGAAAATATGATAAGGGAAAGATTTTACAGATCAGAATGAGAAAACTAAATCTTCTTGGATCCTCTTGAATTCATATTTCTCCTCAACATTTCAGATATATTTTGAGGGTGTGAAGTTTTTTGACTCCTACTCGACAAGCGCATCTGTACTGCCATACCATATGTCAAGTGTTTGTGAAAAAACGGTTTTACACATCCCGACAGCCCGGGACATCATGAGATGTAGAAAGACTGGATGTTGGGAACGAGAATATATCTGTGTCTCCTTATTCACCTCGTAGAGAGAATGTGCAATGAGATGCAAACCGTATATCAAATGAAAGAGGAGAAAAGATGACACAGCATTAGTTAAATGTCAGATATTATAAGTTACCTAACTGCAAATGACTTTGGGGAATACATGGAAACGGATTCTTTTAAGCATGACAAGTGTAAATTAGAGGAGTTGTAACTGGTTGGCCTGAACCCTCAGTTGCCTAGCAGCGCACTCTGATGTAAATTCAAAGTCACTTTGTTTCCTGTTGTTGAGAGCTCAGGAAAAAAATCCTTTCTGCATCAAAGCTTTCAATGAATACAAACAGAACAGAGTAATATTTTGTCCTCCCACATAAATTTTACATTATGACTGTAATTGTGTGTGTGTGCGTGTGTGCGTGTGTGTGTGTGTGTGTGTGTGTGCACGTTCGCGTGAGAGAGAAGGTTGGTGGTAAACGCATTTGTAATTGAAATGTGGGTGGGTTAACATCATCACTGTTGTCATCACATTATGGCAGGCTTTTAAAGATGACAAAGATGTCTTTAGAGTATCATGCATGATGTTTGCTTTTGTTTGCTCTATTTCCTTAGCAAACAAAATGACTATGTCGATTATGCATAATAAGACCCAGAGCACCCAGTCGATACTGAAGTCTACGTCAGCATCATTCCCTAATGTCAGCAAACTAAAGTCTATTCGAGGGCTTTACTTTTAATTGTAAGTATGAACATTCATATGTATTAGAAACAAAGTCGTTTGCTAAGGTGTTTGATAAAACAATTCAGTCCTTGATGAAAAAACACAAATTTTATATATGAAAGACACTTTAATCTTAAGCAACTTACATGGCATTCATTGTAATGCAGCGACAAAAGTAACACACAGGTGGGTCAAAAGTAAAAAAACAGTAAAAGATAGATTTTTGCGTTACACTTGTTTTTAGTAAATACACATGACTATGACCTTGTTAATATGTAACTGCAAACATATGTTGTCGTTTATCTTTGCAAAAAAATAATAAAATTACAAACTTGAATAAATTAAATCAAATTTGAATAATATAAATTTTCAACATAATGCAACAATATTAGCAACGGCGTGGTGCGGATGGCGCGTTCTGCGCGAATTGAACGTTGCCGCTTGATGAGTTGAAAAATCTGAACTCTGCCGGATTTTCACGCCACGTTAACCAATCAGGAGCTTGCCCTTAGGCAGTGACGCGATTGAGTGGAGGCAGAAAAGCAAAGCAACAATGGAGGACAATCATCATCACATGAGACATTTTCGTACTTTTAGAGGAATTAAAAGGATCTTTTTTGGAAGAGTGAGGAGGTCGAACAATCTGGTAAGTTTACTCAATTTGAGCTATATAAGCCTCTCCCATGACGTGAATTTATGTGTGAATGTCTCAAATGACTAGAATTTTACACGTGAAGGAAGCGAGTAAAATCAAAATGTTCAATCGTCCAACTACGCGCGTTTTTGTCGCCTCTTCCGCGTCTGGTGTGAACGCACAGTTAGAGCACTAAATAACCTGTAGATTCATCAGTACTGTAACACATGAAACCAGAAACACAACGAAAAACTGACTGCTTTAGGAATTTACTTATCATGGTCGAAAACAGCTTTCTGGACCTACACGTGCAAACGGTGACGAAATAATACGGAACTTGGAATGCAAATATAGTCAGGGCTCTGTGAAAATCATTTCACGAGTTCGCCCTTACATCTAATCTGATTGCGAAAGTAAGCATATTTTGGCGTGCTGTCCTGGGGGAGGGCTCAGGATCCGGAGTGAAGCTCGAACTCCGAATCCGGGGTATGGCCCGAACCCGGAGAACTCCCCCATCCCAAACTGGGATAGAACAGATTAGAGTGGCGAATTGGGGTGGTGGAGGGATATCCGAAAACAATCTCAATAGACTGAGGTAGGTAGGATGTCTGTATATATAGTGTTTGGCTGATTACCAAATTAGATGCACCTGTGCTTGATTAGTTAATTATCTGATCGTGCTCCTCCCGAACCTTGTTAATAAAACATAATTTTGTTACTTTCGTCCCGGGATGACAACAAGCACCACTCTTTTGCACGATGGTAACCAAACAATTTAAAAAATATAACACAAACTCTTCTGAATCAATAAGATAAATGAACATTAAACACTATAAAGTATTTTTCTTTACCTAAAACTGCATAAAATAACATTTTATTTTAAACATTGCAGTTTGCATGCAAAGCATTCTGGAAAATGCAGATCCACAGCCAGTTAGTAAATCAGCAAAAATCTTTCATGTGGTCCCAACACAAAATTATTAAGTTAACGTTTTGAACATTTAGGTGGGTTGAACATGATAAAATGAAGTTGAGAGTAAACATTTTGAATTGTGTTGTATTAAGTTGTTTTAGTTAAGAAAATTGCACAAGATGCAAATAGTTATGCTTTATTTGGTGAAATTAAATAAATTCTTTATTTCATGCATTAAAAATGCACACCAATAATAATGACGCATTCAACAGGCCCTGTGATATAAGATGTATTTTTGTCCAAGGTAAAGCGATATCTCATGCCTCACTTTGGACTATGAAAAGGCATCTGATCTGCAACTTCTCTCAAGCAATATTCTCTGCGTGAAACATATTACTGTGCCTTCTTCAAGCAAAGCTATTATCACAAGTCAAAGCATTCACTTTCCACAAATCATGGTGGCAGTTACATTCTGCTATAGACATCTCCTGTTAAACATCAACAGCTCTGGTTCCTCCTCATCTCCACAGCTCCATCTGTTACAGCAGGGGCTCAGATCTGTCAAAGTGACAGCAATCTGTGACAGCACCTATTCATGCAGTATCACACTAAGCTAATAATGAGAGTTTCGCTTCTTTCTTATTTCAGATACGAGAGTGTTATACATAATTGTCTGAAAGATATTCCTCAGGATTGGCAGGATAATTACAGAGAAGGGTCAGCGTAAAGGGAGTATAAGTTTGTCATTAAAATGAAATGGCAACAAAAGAAGATTATTCTGACATTTATTAAGATTTTAAGAGACTGAATACTGGGAAATTTACCATATCAAGTTTTAGTTTTATCATTGGTTTCTCTATTTAATGATATTGAACGTGTTCAGTATTCAAATCAAAAAAAGTTTGATGTTAAATGTTTCGCAATTGTGTCTGTTTGTAGGCTGAGACAGCATGTGATGTCAGTTTCGTTATAACCAAATGTTTATTGAAAACTTGTTTATTTATATTTATTATTATTTGCAAGTTTCAGCATCTATGGCAATAGCCATGGCCAAACCTATGCACAGTTCACACAGTCTACACAAGTAAATCTAGTTGAGTAAGGACATTGGCATCACCAGTTCACATAACCTGCATCTTTTGGACTGTAGGTAGAAACCGGAGTACCGGGAGAACATTAAAACTTTAGAAAGAAATGCCACACAACCTACCTGAGGCTCGAACCATGGACCCACGATGTCACAGCATTTATTACTTTAATTTGTTTAATAATAATTTGTTTGCATTTTATTTTTATCTCCTTTTAGGATTACTCCACTTTCATTAATAAAACAGATAATTTATTCACCCCCATATATTTTTTGTTCGTAAAGAAATTAGGTTTTTTGAGGAAAACAATCCAGGAGTATTCTCCATATATTGGATTTTATTGGACCTCAACAGTTTACAGTTTCACTGCAGCTTCGAAGGGCTCTAAGCAATCCTAACCAAGGCATAAGGGTCTTATCTAGTGAAACGATTTTCATTTTTGCCCCAATAAAATGTACTTTTAAACTAAAATTTCTTGTCTTGCAACAGCTGTGTGATGCGCCAGTGCGGAGTCACGTATTATGTAATCACTTCGAAAGTTCACGTGATTGCGAAAAAATGCGTATAATAGCTGCTTAATAGCTTAATCTGGTGTTTTGTCTTTAAAAGCCGACTTCAAATAACATAGATCATTTCCACTTTTGGCAACGTGCCAACAATGCGCCTGAAAACACCTCGTTTTTTAGACCGGCATGCCCATGGGCGCACAAATGTGCGCAAATGCATTTGCTATTTAAACAACATGACGCTGGACGTGAAAATGATAACTGCGCAGTGTAGAAACTAGCAAAAAACACTTGTGTCGCGCATTGCACCGGGTGTATAATAGGGCCCAGTGGGAAATCATTGATATGAGCTATTTTAGGAACTGGTACTCTCCCACTTTTTCTTAGTATGCTATTCCTTGTGAACACCTGGGCCCTTTGATAAATGAACAGGGTTTAGGAATCCTGTCTGTGCACCCTCGAGTTCAAGGTATGCCCTAGTTTCCATAACTGATAACCTCAGTTTCATCACACCCCAGCAAACGTATCAGTTAGCCTACTAACTTACAACAACTGCATCTCAAATATATGAGCTGATGTGTATAGACAATCTGTGAGGTTGTGTTACGAAGTGCATTTACGAAGTGCTGCATTCAGCCACTGGGATTACAGATATAGTGTGGGTGGTAGAGATCACTGATCAAGGTGTGACTGACAGGGTGAAAGGGTCAGCAGAAGTGTAATGAGTCTGGGATACAGACTGACACCTGGAAAATAGAGGTCACTGTGTCCATCTGCAGAGATATGGTGGAAGGTTTCTTTTATCAAGACAGTTAAACTGCTGAAGATGAATGTAATGTCCTTTCAAAGGTTCGAGAGATTTCACTTGACTTGATATAATGGAGTGGATGTCTCCAGAAATAGCAGAAAAATTATTCATTCACCAAGTGTAAACACTTTGATTTGAGCCCCAATAATAACTGGAAAGTATATATATATTTTATCAGTAAGGGGATTTCTAAGTGGGCTATTGACGAACAATTTTCACCAGATATACCATCAAGCCAAATTTTGAATTCATACAAAGAAATCAGAATATTTAAGCTGATAAGGAACACTGTGCCATACACGGCACACCCCTCCCTTGCACGTGAGGCTGCATAAACGTCATTGTACGTCATGCGGCACATCGTTTGAAAGCTTAGACTTTCAGGATTCCATTAAGCGCACACATAAAGCATCATATGATTTATAGCAGTCATAAAACTGTAATCTAGTTGTTAGATACCTGAACCGGGCAGCGCCGATTTAGGATATTTACTTACCTTCAAAATCTTGCCTTTATCCGCTTCGGTGAAATTGTCCAAAACAAATTGTTCACAAATCCCCAAAAGTTCAAGGAAATTGAGTATCCAAGCCTTTTAATCCAAAACAATTATGTTCATCTCACAATCTTGACGTTTCTGACCAAATTACGATATAAATACTGTATACAATTACTTCACTAACGGACATTTGTTCGAATCTCACTTTTCATTCACGATTTATAATGAATATATTCGGATGTCACGTTTATTGTGCAACATCTGAGGAACAAATACGCCCCCTTGGGGAATTTTAGCCGTTCCATAAAAGGCTATGTATGCAAGTTGAGTCATAATAAATAAAGTGAAATGACACAAAGAATAAGTATTGAACACACTGTATTTAATACTTTGTAGAAACGCCTTTGTTGGTGATTACAGCTTCTAGACACCTCTTGTATGGAGAGACCAGTCGTCTGCATTGCTCAGGAGTGATGATTCTGGCCCATTCTTCCACACAAATGGTCTTTAAATCTTGAAGGTTCTTTGGGCATATTTTATGAACTTTGACCTTCATAGATTTTCTATAGGATTTAGGTCAGGTGATTGAATGGGCCATTCAAGCAACTTGATTTTCTTTCTTTAAAACAACTTTATTGTTTCATTGGCCTTGTGTTTGGGATCATTGTCTTGTTGAAATCTCCACTCTCTTTTCATTTACAGCTTTCTGGTAGATGGCAGATTTTTATCCAGATTTTTATCCAGAATTGTCCCGGTACATTTCTCCATTCATGCTGCCTTCAATAATATGAAGTCTACCAGTACCACTTGCTGAAAAGCAGGGGTTTTTAGCAAGGGGTGCTTACTAATAGCTTTGATTCAGCTAATATGAATGAAAAACAGAAATCACAATCCTAAGTTAATGTAAGACCACTGAAAGAGTTGTAAATTGCTCATGCCTATAAGGACTCCTCTGTGTTTTCTATGATGACTTGAGCAATTGAAGTTGAGAGCATGTGAGCAGAGAGTAAGATAGAGGTTTTTCTCTTTCAATCTCTAATTCAATTAGCACTGTATATAAACACAGAGAGATGCTAATCATATCACGCTTACTAAATTCACACATCTGTCCAGATGGTTTACTGCAACATTCAGTCTTATAAATCTAACAAGGTGTGTAATTGTAAACTGTAAATGATCAGACTTGGAAATATTGCATCACATGACCCATCATTTCAGGACATATTTCTGTTGGTTTCGTTTTAATTTATTTTAACCATCAGGAAAGGAAACATAAACTTTAAGAGTAAACAGCGGACGGAGCAAACATCTCTATCATCTCAAACAGGGACCTTGATTCTTTCCATAATGTTTGTTGTATGAGTATGATGATGATGATATATATATATATATTAGTATGGTCCAAATATTTATTGATCTGTCAGGGGACAGGAATAAATTTTTCCTCACCATGCCATCGAGACACTGTTGTTTTCATCCCAAAGTCAAATCCACTTTGTTTGGCCTGAGAACAGCTTCCTAAATCTGACGTAACCTTTCTGAATAACGTGCACTAAGCTGCTGTCGAATTACAACACACTGGACCAGCACAATCACAACTCGTTACGTCTTTCTGAAGAAGGGACTTCATAGAACAAGGAAGACATCAAACACCGCAAACACAATAAAAACACAGGATAAAATGGCACCATTTACGTCTGTCCATCTGTCAAGTACTCTAAATTCTGATACATTTAGTATAATTATATTTATTGGGTTAGTTTGTGCGATTTCAAGTTATGAGGCTTCAGAAAATGTGAAATGATTTTTAATAAGGAAACATTGTTTATTTATGTATTTATTTATATATTCATGACAGGAACCAGGTATTACACCAGTAGGGGAAGGACAATATGGCATCTTCAATTCACCCTACCTGCATGCCTTTGGACTGTGGAAGAAAATTCCGGATTTCCTGGAGTAAGCTGGCACATGGAGAACATGCGACTTCACACAGAAAGACCTCCAGACCCAGCTAAACCTTGAACCAGGGACTTACTCGCTGTGCCACCCTTTTGAGCATTGATGTGAGCATATTTTAACAAAACCTTGTGTTGTTTACTCTGGATTATATTCCTTCTATTGCTCAGTCTCTGTGAAGCCAGTTATTTTTATTAGAGATGAGAGAATGTGTTGGACAAAATCATTCCACGAATGAATAAACCAATAGACAGATCTACTGTATGTAGTGATTTTAATATCTACATTATACTGCGACCAGGCTGTGTACTCCAGAGGCGATCGATAAGTCAGTCCTTGTGCTGTGTAGCCAATAAGATAACTGTCACTCTATAGTATGTTTCCATTAAATGTGCTCCAAAGGTTTTTTGATTTCTTGAATGAAGAATGAGTCTATGACAGAAAGTTGGTTGTGCAAGTGTTTCGTTTTATTCAGTTCACTGAAAAGATTTTATGCAAACAGACTCCTCTTTGTCTAATGGATGGTTTTTGGCCATTTTGTAACTTTATTTTTGATAAAACTTTCAATATGTCAGAACAATTGTTTGGTCACCTATACTGTACATCCTTTTAAACATATAATTAAATCAGAAACACAATCCATTTATCCATATATTGCAAATATTTATCTAGATTTGAGGAGAAAGTCAATATTTTAAGTCTGGTATACACTGCACGATATTTGGCTGTCCCAGACGAAAGATTGCCATCGTGAAACAATCGCCGCAATTTCTGTGATCGTGGATCTTCATCTGTGGTCCTATGTCGTACAGTGAGAGAGGTTCAAGGACAGTTTTTATGGTTTTGCATCCAAAGATAGCCTACGATAGTTTTCTGACAGTGTCAGCATGATCAACGCACAGTGTGTTTGCTGCTACGACCTGTGTACTGGTATTTGTTTACCACTAGCGCATGCTGGTGATGTTGCACTAACGTGTGACATAGGCACCGAAGCCTCAGTGTCATCATCGTACAGTCTACATGCTTGTCGTACCCGAGTTTAAACGATCCATGTCGCATAGTGTGATAAGGTAATGATTTTATAAGAGTGCAAAAATCGTGCAGTGTATTCCGGCCTTTAGACATTGGTCTTTATATTACAGCTTTCTCGTATGACATTTTAAGTGTCAAAAAGCACCAGATCTTTTGTATTAGACAAAGGTTGGACTACACGACACTACACTGTAACCTGGACATATTCTGAAACTTATTTTAATAGATTAACCCAAAGGAAATGGTTCGTAAGGAATGCAAAGGAAATTTGACTAGAGACGGAACCGATGTCACATTTATTTTTCACATATTCACAAATTATTAAATTCGTGTTTGGTGTCTGTGTACGCATTAATGCTGTAATTCACCATCTTCATCTTCACCCCAACAATGTCTCAGACATCATTTCCAGTGAATACGCCTCAAATGTAAAACCTGAGGAAACCAGTTGGAGTCTGCCAGCACTGCAATCTGTTTTCTTACAGTCACCATTCATCCTGCTGTCATTCATGTCATATCAGTGGTTAGACAAACTATAACTCATAGAAGAAAGGAGGACTTGGATTCAAACGTAACATGCTGCTACTGATTACTGATGAGAGCGTTTCTGTTTGCCCAAAACATAAAGATAAACCTTTATCATTATTAAACAAAACAACATCTATAGACAGTAACAACATAAACAAATGGCTTTCGTGGAACAAACGTAACTTCCGGTAAACTCCGCTAAGGATCAATAACGGTCCTTTTAAACTAGTTTATTTCTGATAACAAGCTAAATAAACAACAAATAGATTACCTTAGTTCATATTTCATAGCTAAAGCATATAAAAACGACACTGAGCTAATGTTGCTGTGTAAAATGTGTACTATAATACAATGGTAAAGGGACACTTCACCCATTTGCATTAAGCTTTGTATAGTTAGAACTCCAGTCATGTTTTTGAATGTTCGTGCATCATTTCCTCAGTTGCCACTGAGACAGGAGAAATACTGATTTCAGTGTTGCACTTCCTTCTTTCAATGATGTAAAAATCATAATTTTGCGTCATTGAAAGCCGGAAGTGCAATATCTATGTTACATTTCGACTACAAATATGAAACCCTTTAAATAAAGATTAATGTTTCTACGGGTGAAATGCTCCTTTAACTACAAACCATCTGCTAGAGCTGAAGATCTTTGCCCAAACCCGACGGGACCCGTCGGAACCCAACGGGCTCGGGCGGGTTCGGGCTTCATTTCTAACATGTTACACGGGCTCGGGCCGGGCTTGGGCTTGCGCTCCGGCTTTGTGAGGTAAATGAGCGGTCAAGTTCAATACTGTTGGATGCACTATCAGTAGCGCAGGACCGCGCTGAATTCATTTACAGTGGATTTAATGATTTTCCTCATCAAAAACATGTAGCCTAATCTTGGTGAGTAGGTTTTTCAATGTATAACTAAATATTAATTGAGTCTTAAATACATAATTTAGACAGAGGATATAGACTAATGTTGGCAGTAATGGAGAGAAGTGCCGACGCAAATCCCGCGGAGCCTTTCTCTTAATTTCGTTATTGCCAAATACCCATCTTAATTCAGAATGCATTATCTTAATTTAATTCGTTAAGAAATAATAATTTTCTTGGCATATTTATAATGTATTGCATAAGCCTATTTAGAATGAGATGTTACAATGTTACAGATGACTTATTTTATTTCTTTGTTTCAACTTCCAAGTGGCGTGTAGATTATTAGTCATGAATAAATAATGTTAAAACCTGTGTAAATTTCTCATTCTTGACAAAAGCTGTGTGTGTGCGCACATTTAAATAATGTCGGGCTGTAAACGGGTTCGGGTTTTTAAAAAGCTGTCAATCTAAATGTACGTTCGGGTTCGGGCTGCATTCTGTCGGGCTCCGGACATTTCGGGCCTAACTTTTAAGGCCCGATTACAGCTCTACCATCTGCCAAACCTCCCTTCACATGATCGACGTCTCCCCTTGTCTTTAGGAAACCAAAACATTTGTTATTTTCGACAAGGTATTTGTTCCAGTGATATGAAGTGTCTAAATATGTTTTGCGTAAATTTATCTTCTGTAATAAATGTAATTATCATATATTTCTGTAATAAAATTATTAGATTTATGATATGGCCTTTGGATTTTATGCTTTACTATATGTCTAAATGTTTCTGGACACCAAAGCAGGACCCCATATGGGCATTAATACGGGTCAAATCAAAGCACTCAAGAAAAAGTATAGCGACGCATTAATTTAACTGCTACCATCTAATATATTGGTATATGCGGTATATATCAGATGGTTATTCAACCATGGGGTATAATGACCCAGCAGTTGGGTTAAAACAACCAAGCATTGGGTCGATTTTAACCTAGCTGTGTTCTGTCCAATATTTACCCAGTTACATCTTTATATACAGCTGTCTTGATTCATAAATAATTGAATAATCATGATTGACTTTTAATTTAAGGCACCCAGTGGCGTTGATACAATCCTTGAAAGACATCAACCCCAAAGAGTTGAATCACATAGCAATATGCATATAACATTTTATAATATTACAGTTGATTTGTATAGATTTAGGCCAAGGCCTAACTCCTAAACTAGCTGATATAGTCATTACACCTGACATGTGTCCCAAAACAAAACCTACCGAACACTTTTCACATTTTAAAGCAACGATCATGACAGTCAAACTGAATGAGAGTCAGCAGGGCAGCTACTTTCAGCCTGAGCCGTCAAGAGTCCTGCATTCAGATTTGTGATCAGAGTTCAGTCATACAACAAATCAGTGGGGAGACAAACCTGTCGTGTGGCTCCTACTATGTTAAGTGGTGCATTTGTCATAGCTGTCAAAGCTGTCTTACACTGTAGATGTAGGCTGCCAGTACACACACACAAACATACACTTACTTCATAAAGTAATGAAGCGATAAAGATGAGTGTTCATTGCATACCAAATTGCAGTGCTAACAAATACACAAGAACGATAGACTGCAGCGAGTGCCCAATAGCCCACCCTCACGCCGTGTCAGCTGTAGTTTTATTTGAATAAATGAAACACATTGAGCTGCTCTGCTGATCTGGCATAAAAAGTGCTCTGAAAATGTTTAATGTAAAGCCTTAATCCTGGAGGATTTGTTAAGCTTGACCTTAATATTATAGCATCAAATGCAATATGAGCTTTTAAAAAATACAGAATGCAACAGAAAATTCTGTTTATCCACAATGCAGGATTCATTTGGATACTGTTGTAGTAGCAGAGGTCAAATAAATCAAATGTATTACTATTTTTATCTTACTTTTAAAGCTAAATGCAGTTCTTTTGTGTTTATGTATTTTACGTTTAGGTCGAACACACAGTATGTTTTTAAATAAGCCGATAGCTTTTGGTTTACATCACCCGTGAGGGCACCTTTTTATCGTCTTTTTATAAGTCAGTATAAGAAATATTACATTTTTTATAGAAACCATACACTTATAACATCCCTTCTTTCCTACACACAGACAGGCGTTCAAATGAGAGAGATCTCCTATGAAGTCCCCTGCTTGTTCAGGGCAAGGTTAATCTGACCTGTGCTGGTTACACAAGGCTGACATTTTATCAAGGTTTAACTGCTTACCTTTTATGAGGCGAGAGCTCTTACCATTGTAGGTCCTCTAATAGAGGGCTCCTACTGTACGATGCCAAGGAAATATTTGCTTCCCATTCATCAAAAAATCATCATCCCCCTAGCAAGCCCCTGATTATCTAACTGTCTGGATATTCCTATATGGGTAAATATAGGAGGAACAGGGCAATGTTATTTTGATGTGACACACCTCCTGTTGGCAGCAGGAGGTGCAATAACTAAAACTGAATAGTGCACATAAATGCCTTCAGTCCTAGAGTCTTATTAAACATTAATTAGAGCCCAGATTAAACACTGTATGTTTTTAAGATAATGTAAAACATGCTTGTTCATGATGCCAGTAGGTGGCGTTCTGACTGTAACTGAATATTGCCATGTTGATGTGTATAGTTCAGGACTCGTAGAGTCAAATCCTTCTTAATTTTCTCAATCGGTCTCACATCACAAAGGCCTTAAGATGACCCTCACCAAATTTGATGATGATCCGACGAAAACTGTAGGAGGAGTAAAGTATAACACCTGGAAATGACAAAAACTGCACCAAAATCACAGAAATAACTCAGAATTGCTGACTTCCTGTTCCAATTTTTCGTAGGTCTTGCCATGATACAGAAGCATATCGACTTTCTTACATGTACAGGTAGATCAAACAAAGTCCTAGGGCTGCTTCTTTTTAAATTTGTAGGTGACGCTACAGAGCCATTTTCCCCACGCTAATTCCAAAGCCTATACTACATGTGCTTTCTTACCACTTTTGATGTCTATGCAAAGTTTCATGACTTTTTGAGAATCTCAAGGCCCTCTAAAGTCCCACTGAATGCGGAGAAGGAGAAGAATAAATATAGCTGCAAGCAGCAATGGCGAGCCCTCGCAGTTTTTTATCGCTTTACGGTGCCTCCCAGAAAACGATGCACGGTGGGCACGTGCATCAAGTGGGTAAATATCAGTGCACAACTTTGTTACTGACCCATTGGGGGACTGTAGGTAAAAGTAAAATTTTAGACGAACGGGGTCGCTAGTGAGCCACTAAAGAGACACGCCTTTGTCTGACCTTTTTGTCCACACTTAAAGGCGGAGTGCACAATGTTTGAAAGCCAATGTGGATATTTGAAATCACCTAAACAAACACGCCCCTACCCCAATAGAATCTGGACCTTCTTTTAAAAGACCCGCCCCACACATACGCAACCCGGCAAGAATGTTGGTTAGTACACACGCTCCTTACTGCTGATTGGCTATAAGTGTGTTTTGGTAGTCGGCTCGTCTCTTTTTCCAAAGGGTTTTTCAAACATTGTGCACTCCGCCTTTAACAGCCGACAACTGTGATGTGTGTGCCAAATTTCAAGTTAATCTAAGCACACCAAGCCTTAAATAAAAGTAAACTTTGACGCGATGCTATGGCAACAGTGTTCGAGATATCAAAATCCCTTCACAATTTAGCAAGTCCAATGTTTCAACATCATGTTAAGATGTGCAAAACTAAAGGGAGAGCCGCTATAGACCCACACCTGTGTCTGGGCTTTAGCCCACGCTTAACGTCCAACAACGCTGATGTACAGTACCAACTTTTGTACATGTGCTTATATGCACGATCTGTGCCCGCCTGTGTTCCATCCTTTGCCCGGTCCTAATGGCAACTCTGACATCTGTGCCAAATTTCAAGAGTTTTTGAGCATGTTAAGGGACTCAAAGTGCTCAAAAGGACCCTAATTAAAGGGCACCTACAGTACTATGCTTATTTTTGCATAATGTAATATAAGTCTCAGGTGCATACAATGTGTCTGTGAAATTTCAGCTCAAAACACCCCACAGATAATTTGTTATACCATGTCCAAAATGCCCCTATTTGGGAGGGAGCAAAGCAGTTTTTATGTGTGTACCTTTAATGCAAATGATCTACAGCTCTTTTTTGATTCCTGAATACGGTCTTGGACAATATTATCTTTAGCTGCATTAGCTCTACAATGTGCTAACAAACACGTTTAGAAAAGGTTTGGGGTAAAATTAACCAGCCAGTCAGTGGCTGTGGGCGGGCTTTATACAAGTGAATCAAAAATTCAATGTGGATTAAAAAGGAGGAGTGGGTGGATTTTTTGCATTGTAGGGTGGTGGAGTGCACACACTGCCAACACATATTAATGTCCAAACACCTTGTAAAAATGAAATTTTCATTACACGTTGCCCTTTAAGTGTTTCAATTCTTGCCCCACAGACATTTATTGTAAAGGAATTACAAAAAAAAAACAATTCAATTCAATTGTAATGAACAAGCTCAGTTAGGTAATGACGTTATAAATCATTATTATTATCATTACTATCTTTTAAAGAATGGTTCTGCAGTGAACCAGAAATGGTTCTTCTATAGAAGAACCTTTGGAGCACCTATATTTTAAAGATTGTAAATTTGATAAGACTAGCATAACAAGAGTACTTCTGTAAATAAAACTAAAGTTAAGTTCAGAATGATGTAGAGGGCATCTGATGCTGAGTTCACCAGCAACTGCGGGATATAAAAAGCCTGCAGTGTTAGTGTGTGAAGCAGACATGAAGGTGAGATACACTGCTGAAGAGCGTTAGGTGATGAGCAGAAGGTGACAACTTGTAATCAGGATTATTTCCATAAATAGCTGCAGAATTCACAGCATGTGAGAGTTTACATTAGCATGTGGTTTTATTGTATTTGTCTTATTAAAACTGACAGGAGATATAGATCTGGACTGCATGCAGAGACTTTTAACAAACAACTACACTGCAAAAAATGACTAGCTTACTTTGTATTTTGTCTTGTTTTCAGTACAAATATCTAAAAATTCTAAAATCAAGATGCATTTTCTTGATGAGCAAAATGACCTAAGAAAATAAGTCAATTTTTAGACAAAAAAAAAAACTTAAAACAAGCAAAAAAATCTGCCAATGGGGTAAGAAAAAATCTTGAAATAAGTTTACCTTTTTCTTCCCAATTGGCAGAATTTTTTTCTTGTTAAGCACAAATTCACTAAAATTTGATATTTTTGTCTAAAAATTAAATTAATTTTCTTAGGCAATTTTGCTCATCAAGAAAAAATCTTGATTTAAAATATTTTAGATATTTGTACTGAAAACAAGACAAGCATATAAAGTAAGAATCTCATTTTTTGCAGTGTAAATACTGAGAGCAATG
The DNA here is from genome assembly GCF_027580225.2 of Misgurnus anguillicaudatus. Lineage (NCBI taxonomy): Eukaryota > Metazoa > Chordata > Actinopteri > Cypriniformes > Cobitidae > Misgurnus > Misgurnus anguillicaudatus. The sequence goes on from NC_073345.2 coordinate 14,995,541, forward strand.
GTTTGTCTTTTACATAATGAATGATCTAATACATTTGAAAAACAGTTACAGGTATATACAGTAAATAACAATGCAATGGTACCATGGTATGGGCCTGAAATAATAAACAGTATTCAGAATTCCCAGGAAGAGCGTCACATAAGTGAATGGCTTTTTAATGTTCGAGCCACAGTGGACAGAAAAAAGAAGATAAAGAGAAATACTTCAGAAATATACTGTATGGCTACTTTTCTTTCATACCAAATTTCGATTCATACCAAAAACATTAACAGATGGACACAGTGTTCCCAATCTTCAAATCCAGCTAAACCAGTGACACACTAAACCCCCCACAGTACAGTAATTATCACCTACTGTAACACTGACCTTATGACAGTTTTCATTTCTCATACAATCAGACTTGGGGGTGAAAAATTATGACACACTGTTACAAACGCCATCAGCATGAAATCTAATTTTACATCCAAGGTGGTAAATAATTTACACAAAACGTCATAATGAAGATGTAAATGAATTCATTCATCTAGATCCAGTCACATTTATATCAAGCCTGAAATATAGTAATTTGAATAATTTATTATTTTGGTTGCTTAATATAAGCTTACTGTATATTTCAAAGAATCATGAACCCCAATTTACACCTACAGTTCTATGCAATGCTATGATGGAGTGCGGTATGAATATATAAGCATATTTAATTCATATTTATGATATGAAAAAACGAGTATTCGCCAATATTAAATCTAAAAGCGAGATAATCCTCTTAACCAAGACACAGATGTTAAATTTAAAGAATTGTTGCACAGAAAATTATTCATTCATGTTGTATATTTTATTTATTTTTAGAGGGTCTATGATAGAGCTTTTTGCCAGAACTCAAATGAAAAGAAATCAATAAATTATAGTACATTTTGTGTCAGACTAATTAAATATGTATACTTATTGCTCTTAATTAGATTTTATTTAATTAATTGAACACCAATTTAATGTGTCATTTCTAAGAAGGGCTTGATTCATTTGCATGCAATGATATTAGATGCTTAAACATGCTTAGTACAAATACAATTCTATAATGTTTAACCAAAATTTAAGTGGACGAGTAAATGTCTTCACTTGGCCTGTTTATTTTAAAGGAGCAGTATGTAAGACATGTATATCAATTAATCATAAAATGGCCCTGATATGTCACATTAAGAAATCATTTTCATTACAAATACTTATATCACTGACAACAGTGGTCTGGCCAGGATATTGTCATTTAAAAAGTGGAGTTGCAACCCCGCAACTGATGTTTATGTTGTCATTTTGTGTATTGGCCACCAGTTGTGTGATTGCAGTACCAGTTTTAGCCACAAGTTTTGTGATTGCAATACCAGTTTTGGCCACAATCCTACATACTGTTCCTTTAAGTGTCCTGGAGAACACTTTTGGGACCTTTCAAAGCTTGAAAGGTTTTCTGGCCACCTCAGTGCCCATCCACTCCCATAGTAATCAGAAAACCTAAACCAATGCTTTTTTTTAAAAAAAAATCTGTGTTTGGGTTCTGAAGATTTGTTGTATAGGACTTGATGTTGATATCCCTTAATGCATACTTGAGGCACCAATGAGACTCTGTGGGATGGTCAATTGAGTGACAATGGAGTGCCACACTACTCCTCAGCCCTTCCATCTCCTGAGGTTGCTCCTTTCGCATAATTCAGTGCATAAGCCCTTGACATGACCTAACCTCAATCTCTAACGCCACAATCTCACCGCAACCCGACCATGCGCGCCAACTCGTTTGACTAAGGCCAGACTGGCGTTGTTAATGCAGGTTCAGTGGCAAACGGTTCTGTATGGCATACTATTTACCACAAGACAACAGGAAAATGGGAAAATCTAACCGCAACCCGACCATGCGCTCTAGCCCGACTGACTAAGGCCAGTTGCCCCACTGTCGTCATTAGTGCAGGTTCAGTGGCAAACGATGGCAAACTATCTACCGCAATTACCCAGAAACACCGGTCAATTGTTGATATCCCTTAATACTCAACTGAGGCATCGTTGAGACTCCGTGGGATAGTCAATTGATTGATGGCACCCTTTGGGTTGTAAAGTGGGTGCCCTCGTTCCTGGGTGTTTCGCTGATAGGCCCACGACACCTCCAGAGGGTTCAGCAGTGAATCCCAGCGTCCCAAGTTCACTCCCTAGGTGCCATCAACTCACTTGAAGACCCAGGCGGAGTCTTTTCTCTTCACCCACAGCCACTGACTTCCCTTTTCTGCAGCCGCACAGAGGTCTTTGAGAGTGGCTGTGGTGAGATTGTGGCGTTAGAGATTGAGGTTAGGTCATGTCAAGGGTTTATGCACTGAGTTAGGCGAAAGGAGCAACCTCAGGAGATGGAAGGGCTGAGGAGTAGTGCGGCAGAGGGTCAGGGCCAATCTCATTTCTCTGTCTTACCCCTTCCCCTTTGTCTTCGTCTTCCCCTTGCCCCTCGAAAACGAGTGAAGGGGAAGGGGTAAGACAGATAGTTTGTCTAAAAAATGAGACACCACTCGATTACTGTTTGCGTCACCTTCCCTTGCCGCTAACTGGCTGCTACGTAAACAGACAAGTGTTGACATAAACGAAGATGCCATCGTCATAGTTGTGGTATCGATTGCCTGAGCTCAACAAATAGCACATAACTTAGCTGCTAGCTACCGCATTAACTAGCAATTCAAAACAAAAAATTACAATTAAAACCGTGTGAACATTTTATTAAAAGTATCATGAGTGTCATAATATAATCTCAATTAAACTGGTGAAAATAACGTTACTTTTATTTGTGAGACTCCTTGACAGTTCGACGTTCAGCCATAAAACATCTTGATGCCGGCTTTCCTGAGAAATTCCTACGTTAACGTTTACCCCTCTCTTTCAAGTGTGGTCCTTATCACACTTCGTTTCAAGGGTTATATATCCCTAAGCCTTGGCCCTAGCCCTTGATCAAACTGAGAATTGAGACGCCACTTCGCCTCACATGAACGCGCAAAACCGAGGGGTAGGGGTAAGGGGAAGGGGTAAGACAGAGAAATGAGACGCACCCTCACTCAATTGACCATCCCACAGAGTCTCATTGGTGCCTCAAGTATGCATTAAGGGATATCAACATCAAGTCCTATACAACAGATGTTTGGGTTCTGAAGAACAGACATTGGGGATCAAATGACAAAAGGGTGAGTAAATAATGACAAAGTTTTGTTTTCGGGTGAACTATCCTTCATTAAAGTCATTCACAGGCAGAGATTTCAAATTAAAGGGTGTGCTGTAGAAAATGAACTTGGAAAGACAATAATACCGTGCAATTCTATAATAATAGGGCTTCTGTTGGCTTCACAATGAAAGAGTGTTTTATAGCACGATCTTCGCCATCTCTATTGGATTTGGCACAAATGTTCTGCTGCTCGTCCAACTCAGACTCCATCTACGCCCAGAGGTGGGAGAAAAGGACGAGGTTTCATTACCAGCCGTTGTAATTGCTAATCGACTGAGATAATTAATGAGGCTGGAACAGGTAGATGAAGAGCTGACATGAAGTCAACTGCTGCCAAGAGAGAGAAAGAAAGAAAAAAGAAAGAAAGAAAGAAAGAAAGAAAGAAAGAAAGAAAGAAAGAAAGAAAGAAAGAAAGAAAGACGTTAAGCTACTGGTGCTGCGTGGGAACCACAGTCTCTGAATACAGTAGGTTTAATGCAGAGATGTACTAGTGATTGTTCTCCCGCTAGATTTAGTTTAATAGCTCTCTTAGGCTCTGATAAGACAGTGGGTGGAAAAAATCTTGGTCACTCCACTAACATGAAGAGAGAGAGAGAGAGAGAGAGAGAGAGAGAGAGAGAGAGAGAGAGAGAGAGAGAGAGAGAGAGAGAGAGATTGGTTTAAGACTCAATTAAAATGTGATGTGACTAAATGAACTGCTTATCACATTCTTTTGAAGAGCACTTTATAGGTGTTACATTTTTCAGGAATAAAATAAGTAGTGGCAAACTGGTGGTGAGCTCTTTGGACATTTAACATTACACTGCTTTTAAAAGCTATTTCATAAATGTCATTTATCATGTATAGAGTGCCATGAAGAGCTACATTCTGTCTATAAACCTAAATGATGTTGTGAATGAGCGTGAAATTATATTTTCACAATTTAGAGACTTATGGAATTCGCTAATCATGTTCACAGATGAGGATATGAATAATTGTTTTTACTTGTATGTTTGATTACATTATTTTATGTCATCGAAATGAATTAGCTGCAAGGAACAACAGCTGCATATTAGATGCTGTATAACCGCCACTTCAGCATTTGTCCACACGTGTTGCCATCGTTTCTACAAGTGAAAACCAAGGAATAGTCATATCAGGTGTACATTTAAATGTAATGGGGATATTTTTTTAAAAATCTGTACAGTTTAGGTTAGAGTAGGCTTTTTTTCATTTGTCCTACTGCCTTTTTCTAAGACATTTCGGCTTAAAGGGCGTTTTGCAGGTAAAATTTTTCAACGAATTTGTGCAATTTGCTTGTTGATAATAAACATTTAAACTGTTATCCATTGTATTTTATGTTGTTGGGTATCACAAAACCCGAAAAAGTATGAAAAAGTACAGCAATTTGCAATGATTCTCCTTTCCCTCACAACGCACTGTATGACGTCACGCTGGGGAGAGAATTGACCAAAGCCGCCTTGAGAGCATTGAGAATGACTATAGAAAGACGAGTAAAGTACAGTTCTGATAGCGCAGATAATAGATAAATACATACATACATACATACATACATAGATAGATAGATAGATACATAGATAGATAGATAGATAGATAAGATAAGATAAGATAGATAGACAGATAGATAGATAGATAGATAGATAGATAGATAGATAGATAGATAGATAGATAGATAGATAGATAGATAGATAGATAGATAGATAGATAGATAGATAGATAGATAGATAGATAGATAGATAGATAGATAAGATAGATAGACAGATAGATAGACAGACAGACAGATGGATAGGCTAGTATAGAGAGATAGGCAGACAGCCAGATAGCATAAGGTTAGCATATCTTCGTGTAGAAAGTAAACAAACAATTAACATACTCGTGCATGCTGGCTTGAGGGGGTCCATGATCCTGCCTGAAATGGGTGTAACTTGTTGGACTTTAATGGTCCATTGCATGTTCATAATTAGAGGAAAGACAAGGTATTAAAAAATAAGCTATTTATTGATCAGATATGAAAAAGTTTTACAGCGCTGGGTTGTTTCAAGGCCCCATGTGGCAAGCAACCAACCCAGCTTACGGAAATACATGAATATTTATATGATATGTGACGTCGTTCTTTCTTCAAATCTCTCCTCCCCATAACAGGCGGTTCTCATCTCATTATCTGACTCCATTACTACACCCTGCTTCGGCCTGTGGGGGTATATAACACACAAACATACAGAACACCTTGTGCCCTAGAGCATTTCATCCTTATATGGCGATGTCTTATTACAGGGCAATCTTCTACATTATTCATGGGCACAAAGGCATAATCATTTATATATTTTAATACATTAATATTCATGACAACATTTAATTTTATAAATCCAAACACTTCTATATGTAATAATCTGGAAATGAATGATTATTAGTGAATTAATATCAAAAGCATGTATTTCTTTTGTCTGTGTGCTTTCTCTTTCAAGGATTGTTCTTATTTTGGCTATCACCAGCAGCTGCAAGGTCGGTCCTACGTTCAACCGAAACCAAGACCTTGCAGTTTTTACACACACACAGACAGCCCTCATATTTTCAGCACAGGAATCAATTTTGTAAAGGCACACATAAGCTGAATTATAATAATATGATTAGTAGAATACATTTGAACAACATCAAATTCCACAATTCCCTCTCTTGACCTCTGAAAGAGGTCACACATTCTCTTCGTCCTCCTCATCCAGGTTCTGTAGGCCTAATAGGGGCATACTATATGGCGGGGGTGCATCATCTTTCTTTTCTATTGCAGATATTATCAATCTGTTACACAGAGACCTGAGGCAAGGGACACAACAACATCCACAAGTGACCAGTATGGCCACAAATAGACCGATGGACACTACTATAGAGGTTACTATTGCCCTCCACACACAGTCTATCACACTGCATAAATCAAAGGTTTATGACGTCGTTGAATTTTTTGTGTAATTTAATTCAATTCCCCCATATCTCTTTAAGCACTGATCTTGTGGTGTTGTTTTGGACCTCTTGTCAATTTTCAGATTATTTCCATTGTTTATGCTAAATATTATGGTGATTATAATTGCAGCTATAACCCCTAGGGCCCACAGAACCTTCCAATTTCCATATAGCTTCATCTCTGTGGGAAAAAATACACTTATGCCTATTGGCTAATACTCAAAAAACAATTGTAAGTTAAAAAAGGACAAAGAAAATTAAAATGTAAAATTAATACTGTAGCATTGTATAAGACACTTAGAAATTAAATTCAAAAGGAAACATTGAAATGTAAGATTATATAAGAAACTTAAGAAATTCGAAGGTCAATATGGTATGTAGCTACCCAGATTATAATGAATAAACAGTAATTGTGATGTTCAGGTCCCTGAACACTTCTGTCAGGATTTCCAGCACTTTATGGAAATCCAATTTATCCAGGCCACACCCCCCAGCTGTTGGTAAAATTCTCATATGTTGGTAAATCAGTACAATTTTGTTTTGTTATTAAATGAAAAATCAATCTGCCGTCGTCCTCATGGGTAACTGCACATTCACCTGTGTGTTTGTTCTGTCTTACAACCTTTTGTGGTTCTGTTGCTGGGCTGGAAAAAATGTCACCTTTTTTTATGCACAATTTTACAGAGTGTTTGTTGACTTCGTTGTTGGTGTTGTGCGAGTGTTACCACTGATGTTTCACTTCCTGTTTGTTCTCTCTGTATTCCAGCTAATTCACTTTCACTTTCAACACTCTCCCTCTCTTGGACCTGAGTCCTCAGGTCCACACCTTTATCTGTTAGAAACCTGCTGGGATAATCACATTTAACACAAGAAGAGAGATGGAACCAGGTGTCGCCTTTGACCTGTAGTTGAACACAATGTTAGGTTCTTGCTTTTACTCTCGGTGGCCTGGAACCTCTTGGTTCGGCCCAGCACCGTCTGAACACCTTCACTTTCACTCAATCATCATTTGTAACAACTTGGTCGTTGTCCCGGTGTCGTTTAGCCTGGCAGGAAAAATTTTTAATCGTAGCAGTTAGTTTGTAAAGATAAACAGCATCAGTTAGTGGCAGGATTGGATCCTACACCAAGGCGTTCCGTGGGCCTGGAAACTGTCGACCTGTAAGCAATTCAAAGGATGTGAAACCAGAAATCCTGTTAACAGAAGAGCGAATAGACATTAATGCAATTGGCAATGCGTCAAGCCATGTTATTTTTGTCTGTGCACAGATGTTGTCAAGTCAAGTTTTAATGTCAAAGTCAGGTTCATTATTTCAGCTTTGCTCTGTCATTGGGGCGATGAGCAGCCCCGAAACTATATGTCAATTCCAGTGCGTGTTTGTCAGTTTGTCAGATCTAACTTTGTCTTGGGAAACCATGGTTGGGGATATAAGTGGTTTATTAGGCAGTTGACAACAACCACTTCATTAGGTACCTTCACAGCCTATATTATATGTCAGGCTTCGCTAGCATTTATTTATTATAGGCCGGCCTTTCCTGGTTTCTAACCCACCTATCTGCCATATGGCAGTTCCATATATACTGCACCAATCACATATGCAGAGTCACTATAAATAATCACCCTCTCTTCACCAGCGTAGCACAAGGTTTTGATAACAGCTATCATTTCAGCTGTCTGTGCTGACTGCTTACCCTCCAATTTACCACTCACTCTAGTCACAAAATCACCCTCAACCTGGTCAACCACATCAAACCCTGCCTTTAGCGTACCATCTGATGCTCTAAAACAAAGCCATCCATAAATAGCGTGAGTACCGGTGGGGGAGTTGTCAGTGGTACCGCGAACAAACCATCTCTCAATTTGTTTGCTTTTTCAGTCAATGGTATGCAGTCATATGGCTCACCCTCAGTGATTAGATCAGTCATGTTTACACCCTCATGGACATAATTTCAGGTTTGGCTGGCCAGGATTTTTTGGTAAACTTTATCTAAGACACCGTTTTATATATTGGTATAGCTAAACACAATGGTATCTATTGTTTGTTGTTTATAAGGCCCAAAAAATAAAAAAATAAAAAAAATAACAACACAAGTCTCTGGTCCTGGATCAGACATAAGGCTCTATCTCTCCATAGTTTAATTAGCCATTCATTTGTGCCCCGTCCGTCCGGGGGCACATTACAACATTGACAGGTCATTGTAATTTATAGGTCCCTTTCTATTATTAACAAGTGTGTTGGAGGAATACAGAAATGTGTGCAAACTAGACTGGTTTGCTACCTTATAGGGTAGTGATTTGTTGATAGTCACTTTTCAATTTTACCAGAAACCCATTATCTCCACCGTTGTTGAAACTTTTTTTTTTTTTTTTTTTTTTTTTTTTTTTACGGTGGAGGATTTAGGCCCATTAACCAATAGGGCTCTTAGTGGTCCATGAGAGGCCCAGCCATTCCTTTCATGGTGGGTTCCTGTGTGCCCCCTTATTCATCCGCATCACTCCCTTTGGCCCCATGTTGGGTGCATAGGCGCCATTAAATCTGGTTGTGATGGGTTGTGTGGTCTCGGTGGCCCCCTGCCATAGCCATCGGCTCCACGCCCGGCACCACCTCCTCGGGGACCCCATCCCCCCGCAGGTGATCCGTTAAGTGGTCTAGCACCAGAATTTTGGGGCTGTGACCAAGTGTTGGGACAATGCCGTCTCCAATGTCCTTCCTGTCCACACACATAACATGTATTCCTGCCAAAACCTCCAAAACCTCCCCGTTTTGGTCTACTACTCCTTCTTGGCCCTCCCCTTCTCTGTTGGTTATATCCTTCCCACGGGTTTCCTTTATAGGGTGGGCCTGTATATGAATCTATGGGCTGATTGAGATATTGTACGTTGTCGGGGACACTAGTTGTCATAGCTACTGGTGTTGGTTGGGCCTGCTGGGGCATTTGTTTCTTTTTTGTGTTTGCCTGTTTAGTCTGTTCTAGCTGCAGTTTCAAAAGCTTATTCTTAATCTTATCTACCTCTACTAGTTCTGTTTGTGTGATTTGTTTATGGCCCTGTCTGTGTAATACACAAGATCTCTTTCCCATGTTGCTATCATTTGTATTTCTCTGTAATCTTAATATAGTTGTGATTATCTCTCCCTGTGTCATAATTGTTTGTTGTAATCTTTCCATTTTTATTTTCAGGGCCTTTATTTCATCAAATTCAGCATCTAGTTCACCACTGTTTACTGTTAACACCAGCTGTTGCTTTGAGATCGAAACAGACTTTTCCTCATAAGGAGGAGGTGTGTGCAGTGAGGGGTATAGTGACTTCACTTGAGGAGGAGCCATGGGTGGGGCTGAGGGTACTGGCTCAGTGCTTCCTTGTTCTACCTTTTGCTCGCTCACAGCACAACTGTCAACCTCCCCTTTTCTCTTTGTAATCGTCTCGACTTCAGCTGCAACAAAAGCGATTCTCGTCCCCTTTCTCAAATCTGTTTCTGAGTCTTTTACAGTTGGTCCCTTTCCAAACTACATGCCTTTTTGCCATTGCACATACACTGTTAGGCAACCATACTCATCACATTTTTTTAAATTTAGCCATTTTCACACAATTTACAAGCGTTCAAAACTTAAAAAAGCACAACATGTCACTCTTTTCTAGCAGAAAGATATATACACCAGTAGTTTTCAGGAGTTTCACCCGCAATACAAACACAATACAACTTTCACAGAAATGTCACAAAAATAACAACAATATATCAACAATACTATTCACATTAAGACGTCACTTCTTCTTTCCAGTATTCGTGGACCTCTCATCCAACGGGCTGCTGTACACCCCCTACAGGCTATACAACCTGAGTCGGTATTTTATAATACCTAATGTATTAAAGGAATCCTCAACCTTTTTAATTAATTCTGTTAACTTACACCGCCATTAACAGTATTTATGGACCTTTCATCCAAGAGCCTTTCACTCCTTACGGCTACAACCGAGTCGGTATTTTATAACACCTAATGTGTTAAAGGAATCCTCAACCTTTTTAATTAATATTTCAAAAAGTTTTTCACTCTGATCAATTTACAAAAATGTAAATTTGTATTTCAGTTCGGATCTCCTTATCAACACAAGTAATTTGGTATATCCAAATAGCAGAATTCGATAAAACAGGCTTCTGCTTACCTTATTTTAATAGAGCGCTCTTTTTGTGTTGAAAGGGAATCCTCGCTTACTCTGGTTTCTTCAATGTGAAACCCTTCTCCCGCTCAGTCTCTCCTTTCCCTCCAAAGAACGTCGGGGTCACCAATTGTTGGACTTTAAGGGTCCATTGCATGTTCATAATTAGAGGAAAGACACGGTATTAAAAAAATAAGCTATTTATTGATCAGATATGAAAAAGTTTTACAGCGCTGGGTTGTTTCAAGGCCCCATGTGGCAAGCAACCAACCCCAGCTTACGGAAATACATGAATATTTATATGATATGTGACGTCGTTCTTTCTTCAAATCTCTCCTCCCCATAACAGGCGGTTCTCATCTCATTATCTGACTCCATTACTACACCCTGCTTCAGCCTGTGGGGGTATATAACACACAAACATACAGAACACCTTGTGCCCTAGAGCATTTCATCCTTATATGGCAATGTCTTATTACAGGGCAATCTTCTACATTATTCATGGGCACAAAGGCATAATCATTTATATATTTTAATACATTAATATTCATGACAACATTTAATGTTTTAAATCTAAACTCTTCTATAATAATCTGGAAATGAATGATTATTAGTGAATTAATATCAAAAGCATGTATTTCTTTTGTCTGTGTGCTTTCTCCTTCAAGGATTGTTCTTATTTTGGCTATCACCAGCAGCTGCAAGGTCGGTCCTACATTCAACCGAAACCAAGACCTTGCAGTTTTTACACACACACAGACAGCCCTCATATTTTCAGCACAGGAATCAATTTTGTAAAGGCACACATAAGCTGAATTATAATAATATGATTAGTAGAATACATTTGAACAACATCAAATTCCACAACTTTATGCGATCTTCAGCACAAACGGTTTTGGCAGCATGTCTCTAATCCTGGAAGGTGAGTGAAGCACGTCACGTCTGTTCGCGGGGACCAGCGACCCAAACGCACTCACTTTCTTACAGCCAGTAGCGGAATGGCAATCGAGAGAGTCGGGACTTTCCCGGGCCGATCTGATAATAGTTATACATTTCGAGTTATATTAGCAACACCGTCTGGCGGCGTGATGTGCGCCGGTTCCCGCAGCCCGCTGGTCAAACTGTGCAGGCAGCCTCTCTGCTCAATAAAGTATATAAAAGTGCTCAACCTGTTCGGCAGGTCCAAACATGTACAGGATTTATAAAAATACGGTGATCAATGAGCGGTTCCTCTTCAAATGGCTTAGCCTGTCGTGATGTAAAAAGCCGCCGAACGCCTGTTTATTACAGTATGTATGCGGTCGGATCCAAGTGTGCTGCAGCTGCTGACTGCTGCTGCGTATAAAATGATCGTGTGATTCGTTATAATCGCATAAACAATATAACAAAGCATCCTTTTATTTCACAAAACAATATATTTGAGATATTATTTGATAGACTAGTAAGTGTGGATTAAGGATGTTTAAAAAATCTCTAGCCTGGTGGTCAGGACATTAATGGATCAAATCAGCAGATTTGCGAAGTTTTATTTATCTCCACATATATCATAAATAATAATTAGCAAGGTAACTTTGCAGTATAACACATTATATATTTCCTACGATGTATATATGATTTCCAAATTATATACATAAGTATTAAACAGCAATAAATGTCTCATCTATCTCTATGGCTCTGGCTGAGTCTTTCTCCACTTCTCCCCAACGTGACATCATCGCAGAATTGCGTTAAAAAAAACCGTTAATACCAAAAACGTAAAAAAAGTGGTCTTTAAGACCATTTTTGAGACATTTTAAAAATTATACACATATCTTGAGTGATTTATGTACCCATTAATCGACAGTGGTGGTTAACCTGCAACATACACTTTAAAGCAGAAACAACATACATAATGTATATAAATAAACCATAAATATGTATTTTTTAATAATGCATAAGAACTCAGAGTCCCAAAAGTCACCATTGCCTGGGAGAGGAAGGTGGATAGACGAGCAATTAAACGTTCCAAAAAAGTAGGCCACGAGTGTGCCCCTTTGGGATCCTTGAAGATGAAGCATCAGGGTCAAGAATTACTCAAAAGGTGTCAGAAATGGCATTTGAAAATGCTTTCAAGGACAAGCAGCATAAGTACAGGTAGCAATCTTTTTGGACAGGTGAGGCAGTGTCCCATCAAAATATTAATCCACTTGAAAACATTGAACTCTTTATGAACTTAATCAAACCTAAATTGTTAACTCGTAAATGTGTCTAAAATTTTTAAACAAATATTTTCTGCGTTTCTAGACTATTTTAAGCATATACAGCAATTAGAAGACTTCTCCCTTGACAAGGGGCTTCATACACCAATTTTTTTTAAGGGGGCACGACGTGCACAGCTCGCAGAAATATACACAGACATCAAACAAAATATATTATAGAGCTTTCAGTCATTTCCATGGCACCTACATTTCTAACATTCTGAGCACCTTCATGCAAAAACCTTCAAAATAAAAGTGTTGACTAACTTTTATAACAAAACCTATTAAATCAGAATAATGACATATTGGTATCATATTTACATCTGAAATGGCATGATGTGTTTATTTACGTTTTGTTTAATGACTTGTTTAATTGTGTCATTAATGCATTTTGCACAACAACTGCATTATCCTATAAAATTAATGTAATTTTAAATCCATTAAGTATATTAACAACGAAAATGACATAAGCTATAGCCACGTGATTGAGTTTAATGTTCAATAATGATTTAAAAAAATATGTTTAGATGAAATTATTAGAGGAACAAATTTTTGCATTTAATTTTACCTCATATGTGAGCATGTGTGATTCCGCGCCCCTGTGAACTCTAACAAACTTTGGCATTGTAACTTGTACCAAGATGAATATAATATAACTTTGAGACGGTCACATTTTAAACCATACATTTTCTACACAGAAAATGTTAGCTGCACATTACCGTACACTCTTAAAATGAATGTGTTAAATTAACACATCTTGTGTCTAGTTAAGGACAACACATCTAGTGTGTTGTCCTTAACTTAACACATCTCTGTGTTATTTTTGGAATAACACACTTTGTGTTGTTTTAACACATCTTGTGTTGTCCATTTCATTTATTTAAGCTCACAATCTACACGAAATGACACATGTGTTAAATAGTTTAACACAAAACAATGTGTTAAAATTAACACATCCTTTCTTAGAGTGTACTGGGGTTTGGAAATGTGAGCGTTTCCTGCACATTTTAATTCCTCAGATAGCCAAATGCAGCAGCAACATCAAAGCTCGTGAGCGCGTTCAGACGCTGATGACGCCAGAATAAAAGTAATGTAACATGATCAAAACCTCAAAATCTCAGAAAAGTGACAAGAATGCAGCACAGAATTGATGATATTGTGTATATTAAACAGATTAAAAGAAAGTAACAGATTAATGGACGCTTCTTTGATTTTGGGGTTGCATTCAAAATCCGTTTGGCTCAAAAAACCGAGGGGGGCACGTGCCCCCTCAGTTTCAATGGGTATGACACCTCTGCCCTCGACTTTATGCCTCCACGTCCCCCCAATGGCCTCATAGACAGTAAAAGATTGCCTGCGAGCTTTTCCTCATGTCCATACGGTTATTTCTCTACTGTGCGACAGAGAGAAAAATGGATATGATGCAATCATTAGCCTATTTTTACAAAAACTGCTTTTACTGGGGCATAATGTAAGATTCAAGGTAATGGAGCATTTTATACATTTTTGTGTTTCTTAAGAAATATTTAATGGACAAATGGAGTCTTTAAACGCCTCAGATGTAAAGTTATTCGCTGTCAAAGTGACAACAAAATGAATGGGAGTCAATGGAATGCTACAGCAGATGTGGTCCGCTAATCAATGGTGGGGCCCGGGGAAGCTTCAATAAAATATGAAACCCTGCCCCCCTGATTTTAAGTCATAAAGTGAGATAATTGAGCGCATGGCTGGGTTGGCTACTGAGGGCCCTATCTTACACTCGGTGTAAAGCCACAAGTGTTTCTTGGTAGTTTCATTTTCACAGGGTTGCCAGAATCAAAACCTGCCCATTTGCTACTCTAAACTATAGCTCGAAAACTAGCCCAATCACGATTCGAGGAAGGTTCTCCGGTAGAATTTGCATTCTGGGGTAATCTGCCTTTTTGACAGGGTTCATCTGCTAAAATTTGCAGTCTCAGGGCCAAAAATCCCAGTATTGGGGTCGCTTCAACCCACGGACCAATTCCACAGAATAATTGTGAAATTGTCAACTTTGTCCCCTATTTTTCTATCATTCTGTAACATGCCACATTATGAAAGTGAAATAGTTTGCAAATGCTGACTGTAACGTCTGTGTCTAAAATGCCTGGAGCGTTTGTCGAACCATGTAAAACGAAAAATCCCACATTCAGTTTAAAAGCCAGATTGCACTCCGACATAAACTGAGGTGACAGATGTCACAGTCAGAAATCTGTTGGGACCCTGATGGTGGGGGTCTGCATCAGTACATGGATGGAGGGCTGTTGAGATGAATCATCTGTTTGAAAACAAAACACAAAAAATAGTGTATAGGTAGCTGTACACCACACTTAGATTCTGTTTTAACCTTACTTGCTTAATTTAGTTATGACAACCGACCTGTCACCACCCTCGATGTGACCAGATGACATCCTTCAGGTAAAAGTAGCACACCAGGACACATACAAATACACACATTTGCTGTAACATCTTGAGTGCACAATCCATTTCTTAAGCCCATAGGCATTGAATGTAAAATGTAATGTCTTTTCGACTAGAAGAGGCATTCGTCTGGTTCATGCATGCTTTTAAGACTCACTAGAAGATTGAATAAATTGAAATAAATCTGTCACACTATAAGTACCTACCAAAGCACATCACAAAAAACAAATACCTAGATGAGAAGCTTGTTGCTGAAATCAGATAATCCATTCATGATAAAGCCAAACAACAATCTAATAATATTTAAGAACTGAAAATGCATGATTTATTAAAATGATTGAATTGAACAGCAGTACATGGACTGTATTAGTCTAGTGTTCAGATGAATAATGCTTATAATACTGACACATTGTTTTCCACTGGGTTTTTCAACAAATGCGTCACAGTGCATTGTCACAGGTCATGGTGAGACATGAATGCTCCTTCAGCTGCCTCCATAGCAACAATGAAACATTACAATTTACTGAACCTTAATTTACTTGGACCTGCTTCTCTCCCAATCATTTTAACTCCCCCTGTGTTTTACCTCAATAAAATCACTGTAGAAGGGTTGTCATTCTGAAAATATATTCTTGTTTATAGCGTGAGTTTGTCATTTTCAGGCTAAACTTCCTGCTAAGACATAAAACTATACTTTTATATACGATTCCTTATATGTGCACTGCCACATAAGCTGCATGTTTTAACCATTCAAAACATACTAGTCAACATTTAAAGTGAATCAAAAACATTCATCAAAGTTGTCTTAAGACAAGATCGGGTATTGTGTATTGGTTTTAAGACAACTTTTAAGAAAGGTTTTGATCCACTTCAAATTGTTTGATTTTATGTATACTGTATTTGAGATTTAATAGGTTTTACATGTAGCCATTTTATTCCATTTTATCTCTTACTTTTATTTGTGTGTATGTCTTTTATTTTAAGGACTACAATTCATGGTCTAAATTGGATGTGCCAGTATAAAAGGAGGCATGATGAGCATATTGTTAGCTTAAAGACACACTATGCTGTTATTTTACCTTAATATAACAGCTTCAAAGTTATTTCGGTGGTAAACAAAGTCATAGTAGGGCGAATCATCCTCCTGTTGAAGCTCGGGGAGGACGCCGCTAGCAAAACCAGCAATGCAAGCTTGAGAGAACCACCCCTGACAAATCTTGCGAGAATCACGGCTTGCTTTACAGCAGCAACGTCACACACGTTAGGCTTGTCCGACTTCGTGCGGCGCAGCAAGAACCGACCACCGGATGACGTCAAAGTACCGCGAATGATCCGAGATGGCACTTTGACGTCATCCGGCTGTCGGTTCTTGCAGCGCCGCATGAAGTCGGACAAGCCTATAACAACAACTGCACACGCGAATTTGAGACGTGAGGCTAAACGATTTAAAAGTTAAGAAAGCGCGTTCGGAAGAGAGTTGGAAAAGGAAAAGAGAATCTGACCGTGTTAGGAACCGGACAAGAGTCCCACTCGGTCAGGTTTTTACTCGTTGGCGTGAGCTAAAGACAGTACTGGATGGGATGCTGATCTGGCGATCTTGTTGATGGAATAGTAAGTAAACGACCAATGTTATGAAATAACGCAACGTACACAATTAACTTTGTCATGGCATTTTGTAATGTTTACATTACAATAAAAGAACACAAATGAAATGATACAGTAGACATAGACTATAGACGGTTTACTTGTGATTTAGCTGCAATCATGTAAAAACGTTATAAGCCAGCAAACGCGGTAGGCTACTTTATTATTATATGCACTTTACACTTGGAATAAACTTCTTATTATCCTATTACCATCATCTGTAGTTTAGTAGACTATGCAGTAGCCTAATATTTGTATGAAATTGTGAAACATTACCTGGTCATTATCTTCGGAGGTGTACTAGAGTGGGAGTGGGAAATTACGACAGTTGCAAGTATTGTCCTATTGACTCTAGGGGTCGCTGTTTGACAAAAACGCTGAAAATGCATAGAGCGCCTTTAAGCCTTAGCATTTTGGATTTACCTTTCCAGTTACGTTTTATTGGCTTTGGATATCGCTTTTCTTAGACTGTATATACAGTACGGTGGACACTTTGCACATTTGGACCCATGTCACTTTTTTAATTTATGGTAATGTATTTCATGCTTTTAACATTCTGGGGCGGTTTCCCACGCAGGGATTAGACTAGTCCTATACTAAAATAAATATAAGAGCTGCTCAAACTAAAAAACAACTTGCACTGACATGTTTTAAAATACATCAGTGGCCATTGTTTTGCTTCAAATTACACAAGTAATGTTTTAATAAGGCATGTTTAATCAAACTAGTTATATTTTCTAATTAAACCAAGGCCTAGTCCTGGCTTAAACTAATCCCTGTTCGGGAAACCACCCCTTTGAGTTTTAGTATGTTGTTTTACGTCTATTGTGAACATTGTAAATACACTTACAGTATTTAATTGATTTCACTTCTGTCTCATCATTTTAACATCTTTTTAATCTCACTCCGTAAGATCTGACCCCTTTCAACTTTGTAACTCAGCTGATAAGGCTGATCATTACATTGCAATAAAATCAGTATTTTTTTAAAGATTGTAATATTTATCTGGTGATAAACAGCCTTAAAGTTGATCACTCTGCCTGGCAATGCTGGATAGGTTGGTTTGATATGATAATATAATGGAGTTTATTCTCTTAACAAGCACCAGCTTGGCCAACACTGTAACCAGAACTCGAAATTATCTATTGCCTTGTTCTAACAGTGATCTAAATATTTCAAAAGTCGCAGTTCTGTCAAGTTTGGTCAAATTAACAGAAGACGACTCCGCACCGGATCCTTGGCAAAGTCAGCAGCTCCAGTGTGGATCTGGCCTGGAGTCATCTGCTGTCTGTTAAAGGCGGAGTGCACAATTTTTGAAAAACGCTTTGTAAAAGGAGACGGGCCGACTACCAAAACACACTTATAGCCAATCAGTAGTAAGGAGCGAGTCTACTAACTGACATCCTTGCCGGGTTGCGTATGTGTGGGGCGGGTCTTTTAAAAGAAGGTCCAGATTCTATTGGGGTAGGAGCGTGTGTGTTTAGGTGATTTCAAATATCAACATTGGCTTTCAAACATTGTGCACTCCGCCTTTAAGAAACAGCTAAAAATGTTCAATAAGCACAACAGTCTACACACCAAGCCCACAGTCGGCCGTCGGGGAGGTTTTGAGCATTGTCAGGCTTAGTTTATTAGCTAAAGTCATTTACCATAGCCTTCATTTTGGCTGATTCAGCATCACAGCATGTTGAATTTGCTTTTATTCAGCATGTTAAATCGGCAGTTGAGCTCGTCTGGAAGTGGGATCATTCTGATTGACTGTTCTGCATAGCCAACCAGTATACAAGAAGGCTGCATCTAAAAACATAGGCAGCTGACTCGTTGCCTCATGAGGCAATGACTTCAGAGGCAAAAGGGCAGCTCCGAGAAATGCATTCGGACAGAATTCATAGGCAGCATTACGGAATTTTGTTTGAAATATAAACAGAGAGCGCCTTTGTAATAACTTATCCCATATTTGTAAACTAACTTACTAATTTCTCACTTGAAATGCAACTAAAAGGTGTAAAAAGTAAAATTAATACCTTGTATACAATAAATGTGTGCTCCGGCCGCTTCCAAGGTCTCCGTTATTTTTTCGAACTTGACCAGGCTCGAACAATCCTATTCTCTGTGCACGCCAACCAGGGGTGCTTCTCAATTCTTATTTGTGCATCCTCGTTTCCTTTCCTTGCGTCTTAGCTCCACCCTCCAAGGATGCATGTGAGGACGGAGTAGAGGAAGTATTAAGTGAAATGATATCCTCTTTCCTTACTCTCTGTATAACGTTTATTCCTTGTTATCAAATTATCAAGTGTATTAAACCCCAAATATTTGATAAAATAAAGTTAAATACATATTTGAGTTAAGAGTTTATATTACTTTATACCCTACTAGATTAAATTACATTACACAAAATAAAGACATTCTTAAAAGTGCTGTACAATTAATATATGTGTCTATACTAAATTTAGCCAATGTGCATAGCAGTGAATAAGGCCATAGATCACTGCCACTAGTAACGTCTTCAAATCTGACAAACCGCTCCTTGACACCTGTGTCCGTCACATAACGCTGGACCATCGTGAGCTGCGCAGCATCACTCACGTCTGTGGTCTCGTCTACCATGACAGCGACAAAAGGTGCTTTGCTGATTTCCCCTTTTATCTCTTCTCCTATCACTTCAGCAATAGCATTAGTCAGGTCATTTTGTATCTTGCCAGAAGTCTCACAAAACTCTTTGTCAGTGGACAGGTGTTAATGTACGTCTGTGTTGTTTTCAGCAAGAAAAGAAAGAAGCTCCAGTTGCCACTATTTGTGGATCGTCTCGGTTACGGATGTAACCCTCGTTCCCTGAAGGAGGGAACGGAGACGTCACGTCGTGACCGACGAATTGGGAGCTCGCTTAGAGAGACCAATCTGCTTCGAATACTACTAAAACGCCAATGAACTTGGCATTGAGATATTTGCATAATGCTGGCGCCGCCCCGCCAGGTGCGTATATAAGGCGCACGTGCAAATAAGGAAATCAGCTTCTGTTCGCTGAGAAAGCCGGAAGGTGACCGGCCTAAACAGCAGGTGGCAGCACCTGTGGCGACGGGACGTGACGTCTCCGTTCCCTCCTTCAGGGAACGAGGGTTACATCCGTAACCGAGACGTTCCCTTTCAGTCGGTCACTACGACGTCACGTCGTGACCGACGAATTG
Organism: Misgurnus anguillicaudatus; assembly: GCF_027580225.2. NCBI lineage: Eukaryota > Metazoa > Chordata > Actinopteri > Cypriniformes > Cobitidae > Misgurnus > Misgurnus anguillicaudatus. The sequence goes on from NC_073345.2 coordinate 15,015,392, forward strand.
GGAAACCCTACTAAAACGCCACTAGGGGCTGACCTCTTCCGGTGTCTGCTTAAAGCCCTCCAGTTCCACTTAAGGATAGGAGAATTAGGTTTCAAGGCAGAAGGCCGGGCACTAGATGTTCCTTTAACCCCACAGTAGTGCCAGCGACTGGGAAGCGCCCTAACTGAGCGGTATAGGGACGCTGCGGAAGCCACCGCCCCGTTAAGGGCTAATGGTGGACGAAAGTCAACCGTAGTTGAGGTATAAATGACAGCCGTGGCTGTGTAAGCAAAGCAGTGCTCTGCTAAGGGAAACGTGGGCTGGTAGGATTAACCCCACGGAATAATACTCACAAAGGAACCCGTTGGGACACAATGTGGGGCCCTGGCCAAACACGTAGGTTCGTGAGAATACAACTAGTGAAAGGCTGACAGTCAATGCTCCGCAACAAAGGCTGTCAAGGCAGTGGAGAGAGCAAATCAAACCATTACGCATTTTTGCTCTGTTAGCCTTCCATACTGAAACTCAATTTGGAGCCTCAGTCGGAGGCTGCAAGCCGACTTGCGAGTCTGCTCTCCGTGTCCTCCCTGGTGAGGACAGAACACGAGAGGATACAGGCTCGATACGAACATTGTAGAATCTAATGAACGTATTAGGTGTCGCCCAACCAGCAGCTCTACAGATGTCTGTTAGCGAGGAACCACGAGCTAATGCCCAAGATGAGGCAACACTCCGAGTGGAGTGCGCTCTCAAATTAAGGGGCAAGGAATGCCCTGCAAATTGTAAGCCAGGGCGATAGTATCAACTATCCAATGAGACATCCTCTGCTTAGTGACAGCTTTCCCTTTCTGCTGGCCACCATAACAAACAAAGAGCTGGTCTGAGGTCCTGAAGCTTTGCGTGCGGACCACGTAGAATCGCAGTGCGCGTACGGGGCACAACAAAGCCTCGGTTGGGTTTGCCTGCTCCAAAGGCAACGCTTGCAAGCTCACCACCTTATCTCTGAAGGGAGTGGTGGGAACTTTGGGCACGTAGCCTGGTCTGGGTCTTCAGTGAGACAGCAGGACCAAACTAAAGGCACGAATCGTCAACAGAGAATGCACGTAAATCTCCTACTCTCTTCATGGAGGCCAATGCCAGCAGGGTCAGAGTTTTCATTGATAAAAACTTCAGACTCGCAAACTGCAAAGGCTAAATCGGAGACCTGAAGGCTTCAGCACCATGGACAGGTCTCAGGAAAAAAGAGGGAGGGCGCGAGGGGTTTAGCCTGCGAGCGCCTCTTTAAAATGTAATAATTAAATCATGCTGGCCAACTGATCTGCCGTAGATAAGTGAGTGATGAGCAGAAATAGCGGCGATATCAATTTTAATGGCGGAGGGACAGCCTACCATCTAACCCATGTTAAAGATATAAAAGCATAATGTTAAAGGGCATTCTCTGGGTCCTCGCGTTGCGAAGAGCACCGGGTGACGAAAAGGTTTCATTAAGCGCGTAAGCTCGTCCTGTGGACGGTGCTCGAACCGCGTCGATGGTGTTAGATACCGCTTGCGATAAATCACCTAAACCTTGCGCGCGCTCAACGACCGTACATGGATATCCACAGGTCGGGGCGCGAGTGCCAAATGTGCCCCTTCCTAAGAAAGAAAGTCCTTCCTCAGGGGAATCCGCCAGGGAGGGCTGTCGCGAGGAGCATTAACTATGAAAACCAATTCTTGGTCGTCCAGTACGGACGATTAATAAAAGGCTCTCCTCGTCCTGCCTGACTTTGCACAGTGTCTGCGCAATAAAGCTCACTGGAAGGAATGCGTATTTACGCACCCCCCGCGGTCAGCTGTGTGCCAACGCATCCACGCCGAGGCTGCCCTCGGTTAGTGAATAAAATAGGCGACAGTGGGTATCGTCCGGCGACGCAAACAGATCTATCTACGCACAACCGAACTTCTTCCAAATTAGCTGGACCGTCTGGGGGTGGAGTCGCCATTCGCCGGGGGCGCAGCTCGGAAGCGCGTACCGCTGTATTGAGCGATCCCGGGATGTAAATGGCACGAAGGGACCTCAGATGCTTCTGACTCCAAAGGAGGAGATGACGAGCGAGATGCGACAGGTGACGAGAGCGCAAAAACCGCCTTAACGGTAAATAACGCAACAGTCGCAAAGTTATCGGTGTCGACAAATACATCCTTCCCTCGCATCTCCATAGCGGAGCGTACAAGTCCCAGATATACAGCGCACCGCTCGCGGCAGTTGGGGTGCTATGCACACCCCAGACTGCAGGCCCGTCATACGTGGCTGAACATCCCGTGCTTAGGGCATCGCATGCTACAGAATGCCAGGAGACCCCTCAGAGGCATATCTTGCTATCAGAAATGCTGGGTCTACTACGGGGAAATTTAAATGACACGCAGGTGTAGTGTTTACACAATGTATGCCGGTGCGCCACGCTCTCCTCGAGACTCGATCTTAAAGCCAACGCTGAAGCGGTCTCATATGACGCAGCTCGCAGTGTCACGGCTGCAGCATGCTGTCATATGTCCAGGAGCTTCTGAAATTGTATCAGAGGGACCGCGTACTTCCCTCGAATTAAACCGAGGCAAGTCAGAACTGACTAGTTGCGCGCTCTTGTAAAACACGCCAATTAGTTGATCGAGTCTAATTCCATACTGAGAAAAAGGATCCTCTGCACGGGGCAAAGTTGCTCTTTCCCAGTCGACCTGATGACTTAAACGTGCGAGATGCCGAAGCATTAACTCTCTGTGTTCGCGCACGTCTGCCAAGAACGGGCTATTATAAGTCAACGTAAATAAAGCAGAATGCGAACAACGCTCTCTCTCTGATATTTTAATGCCGTGACTAACACTTTCATGGAGACACGGAGAGAGGGAGACAGCTCGAATGGTGTACTTAATATTAATATGCCCACCCCACGACGCAGAGCGAAAAAAAAACGGTCTAAGGCGAGGGGAGATGGACACAAAAGTACACGTCTTACAGGTCTAAAGCTGCAACCGATCTGAATATTGAAATACGAGCCTCGGCGTTATCATCCAAAAAGACCACCTCCGTAGAGCCGGGCGTAAATCAAATCGATCGTAACCCACCGCGTATTTCGGGTACTATGAGATAAAGGCTGGAAAACCCTATCATCATATTGTAATGAACCTTCTATTTTAAATATTACAGAGGTTCACTAGAAGTAATGGAGAACAAGAAGGTACACACTGCACACAACAGAACTTTTGCAAAATATATATAGATCACTTTATTAACAATTCCAAAAGAGATAAATAGAAGACTCTTATTTAAATATATGCATTAAGTTAAAGATCACATTTATATGGCTTTCCTGGGTTAAATGACACCTAATAAAACACTTCACCACACAACACTGCACTCTAGTGGTTACTCAAGACCTCGCACTGCAAAACTCCACCGCAATACTAAAATTGTGACACACACAATTTTTACAGTGATAGATCGGGCATTTCCCCCAAGATCGCACATACATTAATGCTACTCACTTTACATATAACTTTTAAAATGACACATAACAATGTACACTCACATGCATTCATACAACAATTGAAACAAATGTTTAAAAGACACTTCCCTGTCTCCAGGCAACAAGACCCCGCCCCGGGGTCTCAGGGAAGCACAGTCAAGCCGGTCCTCAACCGGACAGATGGACTCTTCCTGGTAAGGATTGGGAATAATCCGAGAGGCTCCGATATTCAGGAACAGTTAGTCGTCAGTTCTCAAGTTCACAGAATAAATGTTCACGCTTCAGGTGGGAGTTAGCTGATCAATGCGGTTTTAATAACCCCATAACAGGGCAGTACCGAATGTCTTTTGCTCTGCGCGTTATCGAATAATAATGTCCATGCGCGTCTGAGCTCTCATGCACATGAATAAGTGGCCAGCACTCCTAAATCCCCCCCAGCATATCTAACTACACACAAAAAGCACCCTCGCTAACTATCTTCGTTGCCGGACAGACCCTATTGGTCTCGAGCAACCCAAAGCGTCCCCACTTCTTCTGAGCGCAAAACGGCCATTCACATTTAGTCCTCTCCCACGCGCTTACCTTGCAACAGGTCTCTTAAATCTCCTCTCCTCCAGGTGACACCAATCATCCTCATTTAGTCTGAGGGAGGAGACAGAGACTGTCAAACTCGCAGGTCTAGATCAATGTCAGCAACACACTTCTCAGCCGACACAAAGAAAACCTTATAGTTCATTACACTATTCCCTCCGTCGGACAAAAAGGACTCGTCCTCGAGTCACATCAAGTTATAGTCCTCAGACCAAACTGGTGGTCTCCGAGCACGTGCAGGCCGGCTCACTTGTGAAGAGT